>NW_017280386.1:758073-773311 GCF_001594065.2 Cyphomyrmex costatus | reverse complement strand
CCCTCTCCCTCCCTCCCTCTCTCCCTCATCTTAAAACTATTTTATTGTATTAATAATAAAAAAGAGAACAAATAAACAGAATAAATAAAGAGTCATTTTCAATATTTTAAACTCCTTTTGTATTAAATTTTGTGAAGGCTAAAAAAACCGAAAAAAAACCGAAAAAAACCGAAAAAACCGTAAAAACCGTAATCTTTTCGGTTTCGGTTTTCTTGAAGCTAGTTAAGAAACCGAAACTGAAACCGGAACATTTATTTAATGTTTTATTAAACCGGAATCGGAATTGAATCGAAAAAACTTTTCGGTCCGGGTCCCTGCTTAAAAGTATATTAAATTATGATATTTTTAATAGTATGTACATTAATTATTTCAATTATAGTTAATCAAAATGTCATTCATATCCTTAAGTTAAAAGTATGTTAAATTTCAGTACACTTTATTTTAAGTTACTAAAAACTTCATTTACCAGTATACATTAATAAATGAGAATTAAGAATATTTCTATAATAATGTACATATATAACACATATATACATATATGTATTCATGGAACTTAAGTTTTTTAAACTCTTTTATTATTTCAAAATCTTTGCGATAGTTCGTTATTCATTTACATTATTTATCAATATATTTCTTGTAAGTGACATAATGTTCAGATTCAGACATTCAGGTTTCGCCCAAAACCTCCAAACCTCGAAAACCTCTAAAACATCGCTAAATATAAACATACACGACTCGAATGATAAGACGCAATGTCTTGAGATAGGTACATACACAAGATATCTAATGACCACAATACAAGCCGATCCTGGATCGAAAGTTCGTCGACTGTGGCGGCGTAAGTTCTGAGGTCGCGCTACCTCCGCGTCGTTAATAACTTATAAACGAAACAACCTGCGTGCGACTCCAGACCAAGGAACTATAATCGAACGAAGTTTCACGACGAGACGCGCGACGAAGGGTACTATAAGGTTTGCGGATTAGAGCTTAGGAAACTACTTACAGAGGTCCACGCCATGGTAAGCGGGGGCGAGCGTGAGCAAAACGACGAAAAGGTGGACAGCAGGTGGCGCCCTTCTGGCGAGGAAACCCAAGCTTTTCACCATAGCTCTCTTTTCCTGCGAGGGCTTCACCCTCGCCCTTTCCTCACCGAGACTCTTGTCGTATCATTTCTGCCTCGTCAACCTGAAATAAAAAAAGAGCGCAATCATTATATTATGCTTGACAATAGCCGAATTGAGTAGGCGAGTGACAAAGCAAGTCGTTTCGTTCATTGATCTTAGAAAATAAGTTCAGAGAAACGACGCGCATATCACATGATGTTATTTTGAATGCTACATTGAGATATGGAACTGATTTCATGTATTTGATAAACGTAACTCGTGACTTTGTCGCGAATAAGACAACCAAGCCATATTAAAAAAAAATCCTCAAAAATTTAAACCTTTTTATCTAATAATAATATCCGAAAGAAATTATATCATAAAAATGAAAAGTTCAAGCCATCTTCAAAAAAGGATACTCAGAAAACCTTTTTATCTAATAATAATATATTACCATGAAAAGTAATTGATATTATTAATTAAAGGTGCCAATACAAAGTGAACATATATAAAGTGTGTGTAACTTTCAGCCGATTTTCGAATCGCCTCCGCCTTCCGCTGTCCCCCTCACCTCACCACGCGCGGTCCAAATGCCGCACGACGCTCGAGCTTTGATTTGCGCGCGAGGCGATGAGGTGAGGGGGACAGCGGAAGGCGGAGACGATTCGAAGATCGGCCGAAAGTTAGGTACATACACTTTATATATGTTCACTTTGTACTAGCGCCTTTAATTATTATAATAATATATCAGTTACTTTTCAAGGTATATATTATTATTAGACAAAAAGATTATTTTGAACATGGCTTGATCTTTTCATTTTTATGAAGTATGATTTTTTTCGGATATCATTTACTTTTTAGAGTATATATAAATATATATTAAAAAATGATTTAAAAGTATTATATAACACGAAAGAGAGTGAAAACAGCGAAAGAGAGGGGTAGTGTTTTTACGAAATTTTAAGATCTGATATATCTTTATTTATGTTTGTGTAACTTTATACAATAGAAGGAGAAGAAGAAGGAGATGGAGAAGGAGAAGGAGAAGGAGACGTTTCTTAATTTTTCATAAAAATCATCACTTTTCGACCACTTATATGTCCAGAACAACTTGACCAATTTTAATTTTTTTTAGCTCAAATTACTCGTGACGATCCTTTCCAGGATATATTACATGCGATTCAAAATTTTTTATATTTAGTAGTCATGCATCCCTCGAAAATGGATTTTGGCGGCTCGAGATAAGAGACTTGTCTATTATTAATCTTTTAAACTTATTAATCTTTTAACTTAAATTAACTAGTAGTTTTTTGAACATGGCAGGATATAGTACCACGTCTCCTGATACAATATAAAGATATTTCTATTAAGGAAAATCTATTTTATAAAGATATTTGTTTGGTTAAAAGTTGTATCGTATAATTATATTATTTATATGATTATTATATAAATATATAATAATAATAAAACAACATAATTAACAATTTAATAATACAATATATAATTATTATTACCTAAAATGATTTCATATATTACCAAATATTCTAAGATAAATAATGAGCATATACCACTACACTGGATCTTTTTTGTGAGAAATTGTCTTTAATATAATTAAATTAAATTAAATTAAATTAAACTAAATAAATTACCAAATATTTAAGTATTGAATTTCTAACAGTTTAGTTTATTTAGTTTAGTTTTGTAACTTAAACATGTTCTGCAGAGAATGATGCACGAATGACATTATGTCTTCATGTCGATTTAATAACTAAAACAGGCGTCTAAGGTAGGTTTCCATTCAATGCCTTACTGATGAGTCCAGTAGTGGAAACCGGGACGAAACGCCAACTCGTGTATATTCTTCGCAATCTTATTTTTCACAGATTTTAGATTCATCATTACTTTAACATTTACATTGTTAAATTTTAATATATGTCTTTCAACATATTATTAAAGATCTAATAAGATGCTATATAGAAGCATCAAATAATTGTTAGATGTGCTTTAGCAATTTAACTAAAAAGTGATATTACTGCGGTAGTTGTTTAGTGTTGCGTTGTAAGTCTGAAAAAATTTTCGGCACGTGATTGGGAACTACATACGCGGTATATAAAATTCACACATTGTAATAAGCATAGTGATCTAGCTTTGACCGTAGATGGCTTAGTAGACCGTTAGTCGGTTTCCTTATTCTTGTTAATTTAGTCTTCATGTAGATCTGGCCTGTAATTATTGTTCAATTTTCTGTCGATTATTCGCTGCACGTGAAACCATTTCCTTTCTATACGAAGGGCGGAGCTAAACTTCCCGCGACCTCCATGTCATGTATTTTCTAAGAAGGAGCAGCACAAGAATTGCGACGCGTTAGTTTTACATAAAGATGTCCCGATTGTAGTCAGTAATTTTTAATTTGTATCGATCCGCGATCCAACGAGAGTTTATTTCGTGAGCAAAGATTTCGAACTTTGAAAGAAACAGGGAACACTCGAGAGTAGTATAGTAATAGCTCGTTATTGGCTTACGAGCCTATTAGCTGATAATGCGTTACTCCCATTTTGCGCAAGCTCCAATATACGTCAGACATGTGCATGAGTATAACTTATTGTTGCACGAGCTCTCTCGATGCCGGTGAGAAAGGTGTCTCAAGTTTGATGGAGTATCTGTTGGTAATTACGCTAGCGGTGAATAAGTAATGTGCGAGAATAGTAGTAAGAAGTCGCTCGGTCGTAGGCCTAGCGTACTCCGTATTAAACATACATATCGCAGTTTATAACCGCGAGACGTGCAAAATCTGTTCTATGCACCACATCCGACATCCCTGTAGTCGGAGACACCCAAACGCCATTGAACGGAGTGTTTCACGGTAGACTGCCTACACCATACATTTTGTGCCAGACAAGATGCTCTCTCTCCCTCTCCCTCCCTCTCTCCCTCTCTCCCCCCTCCCTCCCTATCCCCCCTCTCTCTCTCTCTCTCTCTAAGAAGAACCGGTAAGAGCATTCGCTTGCAAAGTCCTTAACAGCTGCATGATTGTCGTACTCATTGTAGGTCTTATTTGACTCCAAAGTAGCATAATACATTATGCTTGCGGCCTCCGAGCATGATGTATCAGTGACGATTATATCAACAAGCTTATTTTCAACAAGCTAATTTTCTACTCGAAATTTTCTGTAAGCAATGGAACAATTATGAGATAAACGAATTACGTTCGAGTATCTTTTTTCTGCGCAGAAATTAACCTTCTCCTATTAATGGATAATTAAATTATACAATATTTTATATTTTAATATATAGTTTGCAAGTAAATATTCTTTCTTCTTTGTTATTTTATGAAAATTTATATCTAAGATTAATATACATACAGCTTATTTGAGTTGAAATATGGTAGGAGAATATACTTTTTTCTAGCGTAATTGGTAAAAGAAACTATAGTAGCAGGAAGATTAAGTAAATGATAGAGCGAGTATCTCAACGGGCATAATTATTGCTGCAACATTTAATTAAGCGTAACAATATACAGTAATTATAAGACCCGTTGATTAGTAAAACGTCATGACGAAATACTCTTTCTCGCATAAACATTTAATTTCCCTAAGCACTAAACGTTAAATTAGAAATTATCGGAAAACGGTATCGCTTATTATACATTGAGTCACCATAAAAGCTCTATCACTTGATTGTATTCATGAGGGACTTAACGCTCGCAATGCGCTCCGTTGAAATCAATTCCCCTGGACGCAGTAAGTACTTTGGCGACTACAAAATTATTCAGCGATTGTTTTCTTTTCATTTCATGGACTACGCGGGGTGGGGGAAGGAGGCAGATTATCGCGCGATCGTTTCAGAAAGGTGCCATTTTCGTCATCGTCCTTTTGGATGACCGGCCAGTATCGTCTTGTGGGGGAAAATGAGAAATTTCACTATTATTATGCCGTCGACGCGACGGAGATTCCGTTTACGATCGGTATCGTTTACGATACGCACTCGGGTGTATCTATATATTTATGCACTCACTCCATGGCTTGTGCACGCGGACAGCATGCATTCGCACGCGCGCGCACATTTAAGCCGCCATATAAGCCACGGAGGCTTCGCGTGATATCCTAGTTCAACATAGAATCTTTTACATAGGAATGAATTTATGCAGATTAATACACGCGAGACATCCGTGTAGGGTATGCCATGTGAGATGTAGTGTGTGGCACCTCCACGAGGTTACGAGTATATATGCATATTTTATTGACGGCATCACACTTACGAATATCTGATCGCACAAACGCGTGCCACACACGACACGATTCCCCATTCACGGACCTCTATTAAACTTATGCCAAATTATACTCAATTTGAGTTATTTTTAATCATTTCTATAGGTGGCCACTACTCCTATCAAATATATCAGTTAATTTAATTGAAATAATGGAATAAACAATCTAGAGAATTCAAGAAAATGTATTTTCGATTAAAATTTAGTTTATCAGGAGACGCGATAGTATCTCCGGCCATGTTCAAAAACTGAAAGACACTACAAGTCTCTTATCCCGAGCCACCAAATCCATTTTTCGGGGGCGCATAACTACTAAAATATAAAAAATTTTGAATCAAACATTATATATCCTGAAAGGCAGCATCCCCACGAGTAATTTAAGCCACAAAAATTTAAAATCGGTCAAGCCGTTCTGGAGATACAGCGGGTCGAAAAGTGATAATTTTAATGAAAAATTAAGAAACGTCTCTTTCTCCTTCTCTTTCTTCTTCTCTACGTTCACATTCAAGGCCGTATTAAAACTTTCTAACATCCCCTCTCACCTTTCACTCGCATCTTCGCTATCTTCGACCCACCGCATCTTCTCCCCTTCCTTCTCCCACTATCTACCCAATTTTTGTGATATATTTGTACTTCAAAAAGTAAATGATATCCGAAAAAAATCATATCATAAAAATAAAAAGTTTAAGCCATGTTCAAAAAAGGACACTCAAAAATTAAAACCTTTTTATCTAATAATAATATATTACAATGAAAAGTAACTGATATATTGTTAATTAAAGACGCCAGTTCAAAGTAAACATACATAAAGTGTATGAAATTTTCGGCCGATTTTCGAATCGCCTCTGCCTTCCGCTGTTCTCCTCACCACACCGCGCGCGGTGATATATTGTTTAAGAATTCGACCATATTGTCACATTTAGTAATATATTATTATCTGTTTGTAAGTATTGTAAGAGCAAGTAAGATAGAAGTTTAGATGGCGTTACTGGGCAACTAGCTTATTTCGCACATGCGCACTCTATTTTAGATTACACTAACATTAAAAGTGCCGACAGAGAGTTGCGCTACTGTATATACTGTGGTCTTGCTACTTACCTAATAGGTAAACTTTACTAAAAGATGGAACAAATCGGCCCTTAATATCATTTGTAATGCCGATAGAAATACGAATCTTTGTAACAGGGTTGTCTCGCGTATTGCTAAGTAGTTATTAATTTTATTTCAAATATGCAATTTCGAACAACCTTTCTTAAATAAATGTTTGACAGTTTCTATAATTCGATAATTAATTCAATATTATTTATGAACATGTTGCAATATATTTTTATCGAAGGATGTAATATCACGGTATCCTAGATTGGCGTAATTTATTACGTATCGAATAACGTGTTATTTAGTTGACGGAAGTATCTGTACGATACGTAATAAAACTTGGAATGCATCAACTAATAACTATGAGTTTCACGCGATACGGTTTGCCTTTTCTCCTGTTGCGAGCTTTCTGAAAGGAATCGCTCCCAACAAATCGTCAAGTTGACCCTAATTGCGTGGAAACCAAAGAGAAGCCATGTCGGCGTAGAGACGAAGTCCTCCGTACAAAACGAAGCCAATGAATTTAGTAATCTGCTCTGTCGGCGGAGTCGTTGTCCAGAACAGGGCTGGAATAGAGAAATAAGGTACGCGAAATAGGATGTCTCGTTGCAAAAACCATTCTTGTCAATCGTAAAAATATGTATGCACCGACTGTCGTAGAGAAATACGAGCTAACCACGAACATAACCACACCCGATAAATGGAACGTTAATGTTAGTTAATTATTTATAAAATCTTTGGGAAAGGAAGAGAGAAAGAGAGGGGAGAGAGAATGAGAGAGAGAGAAAAAAAGTTTCTTTTTTGAGTGTGATTGTTTGTAAAACGTAAGCAAGTCGACGACGCTCTCATGAAAACACAGTGCATCTCCCCTCCATTTTGTTATAAAAAAATGCTACCGCTATTTATGAATCTTGGAAGACTGTTAATTTATATGGGAGACTCGTTGTCGAGTTAAATGAATCGAAAGATTATAATAAGGTCCTGCTAGACTCTTTGTGAGCACAGTCAAAAATATCATTTTTCGTAATTTTTTAATTAATATTATAGTTATATTTCATTTATTATATTGTACAAACGTATATAATACACTGGCCAACAAAATTAACGCAATACCTGTATCACTCTGTAAAAATAGGCAAATTTCAAGATAAAATAATTTTGTTAAAAATTGTTGTATCAAGATGTTTAAAAAAGCATTTTATAGTTTGAAACTTCTATACTTTTCAGATCGCTACTTGAAAAAACGTATCACGGAGATTTTATAAAATTACACAAACATAATAAAGATATATTAGATCTCAAAATTTTTTACGAAATTTGCGGAGTTCCACAGGGCGAACTAAAAATTGTACACAAATGCGATTTACATCATTCGAAAGAATGAATCTTTATCTTTAATTTGATTTTTTACGAAGCTCCGTATGACTTTTTTTCAAGTTATTCAACGTTGAAGCAAAAATGATCCTTTTGATTCAACGTTGAATAACTCGGTGAAAAAAAATCGTACGAAACTTCGTAACAAAGCAAATTAAAGGTAAAGATCGCTCTTTCGAATGATGTAAACCGCATTTGTGCACAATTTTTATTTCGTGCGATAGAACTTCTCAAATGTCGTAAAAAATTGTTAGGTCTGACGCATTTTTATTTATGTTGTGTAACTTCACGAAATATCAATAAGACCGTTTTTCAAAGTACCGGTCTGAAAAGTAGAGATTTCAAGCTTTAAAATTCTTTTTTAACATCTCGATACGATGATTTTTGACGAAGTTATTTTATCTTGAAATTTGAATGTAGCTACTGAACAAAATTAAAGTCACTTTAAATCAGCGGTAAAAAGAACTAAATTCAAATTTCATATATCCCGCGAAGAATGGTCACAAAGCGATGTACGAAAAAAATTTTTAAAGCCATAATAAATTTCTTTAATTATAAGCAAAGTTTAACACTTTTTCTTTAAAATTTTTTATTATGATGCAATAATTTTTTTCACTGAGTGAAGTAACTTTTTTACTTATTAGAATTTCAAAAAACTGCACTCACAGAAAAGATTTCTGTATTCAAAGTTAATACTCCAAGATCTAGAAAAAAAAATAAGACAGAGCCAATCGTATTTATTTTTCAGAGTAGAATATTTTAATCTTAAATGAAAAATTCTAAAATTTAGAATAAAGTATTCTTGAGTTGTTAGCTCATTAATTTTCTTAATAGAAAAATGTAAGTTCGACATAATATTCTTCATTTAAACATTCTTATTTTATTCCTACGGAAGGAATTTTATCTATATTTTTACGAAAAACTGAGCTCAGTCAGGACTCGAATTGCGGATTTTTCGTTCCGCGTTTCTCTATCTTTTACCTAACGCGCTACACCACGAGAGCTTCGTTGTTTTGATGTTGTAGCATCGCGTACATAACTGGATAGACTTATTCTAAATATAAGAATATATAAATTTCTAAATTTATACGTGCTGTACTTATTTCAAGATAAAATGTCGATCTTATTTTATTCAAGGGTGTAGAATACAAATTATTGATTTCATTTCAAAATAACTTTAATTTTATAACGTACAAGATTGAGATAAGATAAAGTACGTCAAGAACTTTTTTTTCTCCGTATTAGAAATCCTTTCTGTGAGGGTAAGGACGTCTGGCGCCCAACTTTCGCGATTCGCGATTCTTGCTCCGCGTAAGCCGTGGGGTAACGAACGAGCGAACCGTTCGTTCGCTTGGCGGAGGACCTCCGCTTCGTCTCCGCGACCCTTGGTTTCGCGCGCGAATAACATCGCACTATATAAGAAAAATACAAAACGCGGCCGCTCATGTTTGCATACAGATTCTGTTGCTTCTGCTCGTCGAGCTAAGGATACGCGAAATCCTAACTAGAATGGATCGGAGTCATCGAAGCGTGCCTTCGAACGCGACACGAGGATCATGGTTGAGATCAATCCATAAATTCGCTCGCGTTCTCTACCGCATTTTGCTCTCCGTTAATACGTTATCTTCACGGATTCACAGTTTTCATACCTAGTGGATACCTCAAAATAAAAATAGTGTGAACGTTCCACGAACGTGGAATCTTACAGGCAAATTCATTCTATAGTTAAATCAAAATCGCACGTAAAAAGTATTTAATACATATAGGCGATATATATTTACAGTTTTTGAACATGGCCGAAGACACTACTGCGTTTCTTGATAATTATGTTGAAATTAAAGCAAGTCTGTAGAATACAAATTGAATTATATACTAAAAAAAAGTATAAAAAATTGCCCGCGCTACGATACTGAATCCCCGGGTAGTCCACTGCCTTCGAGCTCGGGAGCCTCTCACGCTTGACGCCGACTGCCACAAAATATACGCCAAAGATACACCGTTAATGGCGGCTTCGCGAAACTAACCAAATGACAACTCGACGGCAGAACGTGAGTGTCTTTCGCCCCGATGCATGAGACTTTTCATGAATATGTGATCGTGGAGCAACCTCACCGATGGATTCCAGTCCTCCGGGTCCTCTTTCACTCGCTCACAGTTGCTCTCCTGAGAGCCAAAAAGAAACGGGATCGCCGTCATCGGACAAAGGTGTCCACCTCGCTCGCGTGTCGAGAACGGAAAGCAACGAAAATCGCGATCGATGCGACATCCCTCTCGGAGTGCATTCAGAATCGTCGTCCGGATGCACTCAGATGTCGTTTTATCCTTGTTGTTCACGAATGATAAACAAGGATAACACGACACCCGGGTGCACTCAGATGATGATTTTGAACGTAGCCTCGGAGGGGCGCGCAGCCGCGTCGCTCTTTTCCGCGGCTAATTTCTGCGGGCTCGCGGTCCTTCGCGTCCAGTGTCGTGCCTAGCGAGGTCCTATGGGGTGTTTGGGGCCCCGCGAGCTCATCTCTCGTCTGCTGATTTAGCGAGTGCCTCCGACTGCTCGCCTTCTCGCTCTAAGGCACGCAGCCGTCTTCGCTGTCAAGTTCGCGCCTCCTCCGGGTACTCTCTTCTCTCTCCACTAGACCTCCGGCTTCCTTTCATTCCTGGTTTCCCTCGGGCCCAGATACGGCTTGCAGGACGCTCTCCATGGTCTTGGCTACCGTTTCCCTCAGAGCTCGGAAGCGGCCCGCTCCTCTCGCGTCACCGATCCACCACGGCTCCGTGAACACTCGCCTCCCCCTTGCTTTTCCTCTGACGGCAATCTTCCTCGGGTGATGACCTGCTGATTCTTCGCTCGGCGAAGCTCCATTAATTTTACATAAGAAAAAATTAACCGAGGATTAGCAAACAATACTAAAATTATAATTCGCGGCCCCTGGAGATTTCGCTCGCTCGCAATTCCCGGCCCAGGTCCGGCGCCTATTCGCGCTTTGTGACGGCGAAGGGTCGCTGCGACGCTGTAACGAAACGGCAACATCACAATAGATACTGCGTTATATATAATTTAATTTTACCTACCCCCATTTATATATATAAATTCTTTTCAGATTTGACTTTCACGTGACCTTCACAAAAATTAATGCATTATCATTTTTCTATGTATAAACGATTGTATAACGATATACTTTTTTTTTATTTAACTGACTGTGCAAGGGAATTAAATTTTTTTGTGAGTGATATTTAATTTGCGCGCTTCCATTCTTCCGTTTTTTTAAATTCAGTCACTCATTGAAACTAAAATACAAGAAACCTTTCTGAGTGTTCACCATATCGACAGACGTCGCAGATAAGATAACCCGGAATTATAGAGGGCTTTATTCGAGGATCGTCTATCATGCGACGTTTGGATTTATGGCGTTGTATGTAGTGACCGGTCGACTTTCCATTTATCAGAACGCAGTACCTGTAGCATTTCGGGCGCGGATAGCCGTACGAAACAACCGCAAACTTCGATCTGCCGTGAACAAATGGACAGAGTTTCGCGAAAGAAACGGAAAAATCACAATAGAAGGCAGCGTCAGTTGCTCCGGCATTCCTTTTCTATTGTCCGTCGACTTGTGAAAAATGCGCGCTGATTTTCCGTAACAATGCTGACGAAAGGAGGATTTTATTGATCACAGCCAGATTAAAGAGACCGTGAGATATTCTGGCTGCATCTGAAATGATATCCCGACTGTTAGATATAATAAGTAATATACGTATATAATGTATAAAATATAATACACGTAAAATTATATGAATTTTTTTTTCAATGTATCTTAGGAATATTGTACAATATTTAAAATAGTATCAACGTTTATAAAATATTGTATATATAAATATGTTATACATATATATAATATAACAAATAGTATACATACATATATATATATATTTTTATACAGTGTGTCTAGTAAGAGCGTGGCCTATCTCAAAGAAAAATGACTTATTAGCCATAAATTTATATTGCATCTCTAAATTCTAAATCCAGAAACTTGTTGAAAAGACATACAATGTATTGTCCGCATTATTATTATTATATTATTTTTAATGTTATTGATTATTGTTGTTAAAAGAGTCCTTAAATTTTTCAATTTATTTGTTTTTAACCGCAGGCTGTAATAGAGACAGTTTTCTAAATTTAGCATTTAGAGTTGCGTTTCAAGACTAAAAACTTTCGGCGCGTAATATTTGGAGGGGAGGGAGAATTTTCAGATTATTAGAGTTGCGTTGCAAGACCGACAATTGTTCGGCGAGCAATTTGGAGGGACTACATATATTAATAGGACGTTATTTCTTATTTTGGATAAATATTGCGAAGAATATTACTACGTCAACCTGCCATCAGAGGTCTATCGATATTTGCAAATTCTCGTAAGTGCTGAGACAGGCGTATATCTCTTTATATAAAATCTCGATTTAATAACTTACCCAGGCGTCTAAGGTAGGCTTCCACTACAATGCCTTACTGATGAGTCCAGTAGTGGAAGCCGGGACGAAGCCAAAATTACGTGATATTCTTCGCAATATATTAGAATAAATTATCAAAGAAATTTAGATTTTTTAATTGTAATTTGATTCTTACTTCGCCCCTTTTTAATGTTATTGATTATTGTTATATAAAAGAGTCCTTGAATTTTTCAATTTATTTCTAAGATAAAAGGTACAACAGTCAAGCGCCTGTTCGCCATAGTCAAAAGTGGATATTCACGGTTTTGATTTGTGTGATTTCGTTGTTTCAACGTGAGACCACTCGATGTCCCTTGAGCGGGACGAGTTAAAAGATGTTGGCCATCGAAAAGAAGACCCTATATATGAAACGTTTACTATGTAACTCTTGCCGTTTTAAGTTATCTCTCCTTACCTTTGCCAACGAATCTCCCGAGATTTTTGTTTATAAAAATACTATAGTAAAATCATCCAATAAATCCTTGGTTGTCTGCGCAGTTACGTTCATTGTACATCTTGTTTCGTCGCCACAATATGTATGTTCAAACTAGACTACAAAATTCTTTTTTATAAAAGAGAATACAATATTTCTCTACATAATACAACTTATGTATATCAAAGAAAATCTGTATTTGGATGAAATTTTTTTCCGATATAAAACTTCTAACGCTGATGTAACTAATATGGCTATATGATACACTCGATGTTACAAATCCTTCGAAACATTCTTTGATTGATTCATTAGTGAAATTCTATCTTCCCCAATTGGTTAATCAAATGCTTCGAAACATTTGTAGCACAAATTGGACTCATTATCATTTATAACGAATTTTTCCTTAACAAAGATTGTATTTTCTCAAAGATAATGACACTCATCGAATTTTTGAATCGTCTTAGCACACACATATTCGCGTGATCTAAACTACTCTTTAAAAAAACAGAAAGCCACACACATCAGACTAGATCCATTCCCATCACACGTCACTCAGAATTGTGTCCGATTGTGTAGCGGAGAACAATGCTATAGAATGATCCAGCACCTTTATAGTTCGAAACGGATCATAATCAGCACTTAAGCCGAGTACTTTCGTGACGGAATGAAGAAGTCAGGTCCGTTCTTCATTGTGCTCGTAAACGATTTTATTTGACTCTCGGATTACCGGGTTGAAAAGGAAAGGCGCGCGCAAACACTTGAGAGGACTGTTTAGACGTTCCAGGAGTACCATTAAAGTCCATTATTGTATGCAAGAGGAAAGGATTGGTCGTTAGAGAAGCGTTTTGAAAGTTACCGGATGATGCAGTCAGAATGCGTGAAAAGTACGCATGGAGGGTCAATATTTTTTCAGACCGAATAGCGCGCTTGTCTCCATTGAGAAACGTCACGTCACGAGAATATTACACCTCTTTTTTATTACGCGACGTTTATTTAAGTACCACCGTCAAAGAAGCATTATACGCAAGTTCTCCTTTGAGAAGGCGCGTGTGTAAGATTTGTCAGTCACGTAATCGGTAATTAAATAGCCGTATGCGTGATGCATTTTTTCTGTTTAACCGGGCAGTTAATATAATCAGGTTAACCCGATGATCTCCAAATGATCGATCGTCCGTACAAAGTGCATTAACATAACTATCACGACGCGACTATGCTGTGCAATGACATCGGCATTCGTTCATCTTGACTTCTAATCTCGTGCTTTAAACGAGTCGTTAGTCTTTCTCAAAGCATATGCCCACATCGATCTAAGAAACGCACGCTGAATCATTCGGCTGACGTAGTGAAAAGGCGAACAAAGCACAGCATAATTCGCAGTTGGGACATTTCCAAGTGTAATTACCCTTAGGTCCGTTGAATTACGCATTGACCCGCGTATCCAGTACAATCTTTACCGTCGCATGTTTAATTGAACTGGCTCGATAATTTTCCTCCAAATATTTAGAACACAAATGCGCAGTAATACACAAATGCGAGAACGCTCTAATCATTAGTCCTGTTACGAGCTTCAACCGTGAAACGCAATATCGTATAGGGCGTAGTTGCGTTATACTATGTTAACAGAACACGCACCGCATCCCCGCTTTCATGCGCGATTAGTAAACAAATTGACGTTTATTCAAATTAATATAATTTGCTTTGACTCCGTAACGCGCGTTAGAATTACTGTGCATATGCATACAATATCGTTTCCATGTTTCGAGCTACCGTTTCTAGTTCTAACTTCTAATAATATCAAGGAGGGGATAATCGAATTTTATAGAAAGGTCTTCTATCAAAAAGCATCTTCAAAAATATGTCAGTACCCCAATATTAAAACATAAAATGATAAAATCTAACATTTGTAATATAACATAAATTATATTAATGAATTTCACGCGGTGATGTTATTTTTCCCCACTGCCGTAGTAATGTGCGACGCAAAAAAGTGTCTTGCGTTATCAGAGTAAAGGCCGCAGCACACACTTTTGCATAACGCATAAACCATGTACATAAAGAATTTGATTGGTCTATTGACTCATGCATAAGAAAATGGGCCAATGAAATTCCTTATGCACATGCTTTATGCGTTATGCAAAAGTGTGTGTTCTTAATAGCCGACATTTTTTAATGTTGTACGTTAAGGGACGCCTAAAAGCCGATAATTCTGTCAGCATCAATCAATCTTTACGTTCTTCAACTTACGAGTCGTGTACACAATTCCTTCGCGCCTAATTAATCACTTCTATGGATCGTAGATTTATTTACGAGTACATTGTATGCAGGGAATGGAAAGTTACTTTTTAAAAGTAACTAGTTACAGTTACTCGTTACCGAGTAAAAAATGTAACTAGTTACAGTTACAGTTATCGCTTTTTAAAAGTAACTCGTTACAGTTACCGTTACTTGAAAAATAACTTTTCGTTACTTTTCCGTTACTTTTTT
>NW_017280386.1:737327-757864 GCF_001594065.2 Cyphomyrmex costatus | reverse complement strand
ATAGCATGTATCCAATCGAACCGTGTTTAATCGTGTGCAAAGTAACGACAAAAGTAACTGTAAATTTCGTTACCGTTACCCAAAAAATATAACTCGTTACAGTTACAGTTACCAAAAAAAGAAAGTAACGCAGTTACCAGTAAAGTTACCAAAAAAGTAACTTGTAACTGTAACTTCGTTACAAGTAACGAGTTACTTCCATTCCCTGATTGTATGTATAGAGCGATGCTCGATTCACGTTCTCTCTTTATATCCGTAAAAGCATGCGGCATGTATAGGTATTAGTCGTTGATGTGATTTATCATTGCATGATAAATGTGCAAGGATAACGAGCAAACGAAAAACGATCACCCAAGTGAACTGTAGATATCTAGAAAGATTACCTACTGCGTGTGCGAGAATATTATCTATATTTTTTCCTTCTTTTCTCCGCATAAAAATACAAAAAGGCAATATTTCATCGATACACGAACTAACGATAACGCTAACAAAAAATACAATTCCAATTATAAGAAAAAAAATCGCTGTTAAAAATATTCGCTGACGGTTTTGAGACATCCTGTATATAGAGATGAAAAGAATATTCGTGTACGCTCCCCTATCGATTTCGTTACTATTTACAAAAACGAATCTAATGCAAATAAATGGATTTTCGATGAACGGGGTGAGCCGAAAAGTGCATACACCGCGAATCGATGTGCCGCGGGGGACACAAAAGCGAGTGGAAAATCGAACCGTTGCCAATACACATACATGTATGCGCTTATACATCTAATGCATATTATATATATGTATATATACATACACATGCATATATTATATATAATACATACATGTTATTATATAACGCACATATAATGTCCCAGAATTGTGTCCCTACACTTTCATCCATGAATTTCTTGAGCAATTTAGGGTTCAGTAATAATAAAAGTGTGAAATAAACTCAAATATTATATATTATAAAAAGTTAAGGCGTAAATTCATTAAATAAGAAAAAATATTTAATATTTGTAACAATTACTAAAACTTCGAAGAATATATAATAAATTGAATCTTTTTTTAACTTTCTTTCGAAATTGTTCTTACTTATCTTGAATTCTATTGATGTCAAAGTCTAATTTTTAGATATTTGCTTTTAATAAAATAGCTATTAATACTTGGTGTAAAAAATTTGTACTTTTTAGTTACCTTCGAGTATCTATTGTTAAAAGAATAATTCTGAGACACCCTGTATGCGTCTGTTTCTATACATATATCACTACTTTATGCAACAAAATACAGTGACGCGCGTAAAACGTCGATGTGTCCGAGAGAGGGAAGCAACAGAAGAACAACAAGCAGCAACTCAAGTCGAAGCGATTTACATGCATAAACTCTGCAACCCTCGATTCCTCTTTTGTCTATCCCGTGTTGTCCCTTTTCTATCGGCCGTGCCATAATCGTTTGCCAAACTGCTTTTACTTTCGACAAAATTTGTTATTCAATCTCGTTGAGGTAAGCTAATGTTTTCATAAAAAAATGAACGTCCTCGTGCAATAAGTAACTCTTTAACAAGACTTATTTAAGCCGTTAACTAAAAGACAAGCGCGTGCATGCAAGTATTGGCGTTTATTTTATAGACATCCTTAGCTTTCGTATATTTCACCGGAACAGCCTGTTATCTTTAAACGCCCTTTAGAAGAGCCAATTGAGTGATGTCAGACAAGCGAGAAGCAATAAAATCAAAGCGGTCTCTGACTTCTTATAGTAAAGGAGTAACGTAGGAAATAAAAGAAGAACGAGGTGTAGCCGGAAAGAAGGAAGATAAAAGTACACGAAGCAGAAGGGGTATTACAAGATCTTGGGATCGTGCTCTTTGCAGTTTCGTGCGTTCTTAAAAGCAGTTAGATTTTGTTAGAGTGTCTTTTCAAGACGATGATATAATAGTGTACGTTACCCTGTGAATTCTGTGATAAATTGAAACCGTGTAGAAATACGTCGTGAACGCACATTTTTGCATTCTTGCCTTGTGATATCCTCGCGCGCGTAACTTATACAGACGGCGGAATTTTTTAAAGTAAAAGTGACGCGAAAACGTGGAAGAAATTCTATCAGACGTAATGCAAGGAAGAAGATTAACGCGCGCAACATCTCGTTTGCGCAAAAGTAACAAAGTGAAAGACCGTGGCGGAGCGGCGGCGAAGTCGAAACGAGAACTGACGTTTCAAAGGAAGGAGAAACAGCGAGAGGGTTAAACTTAAACCGAAGGCAGGGACTCGCAGTTCTTAAACTCCGCTTTTGATGTCGCCGTCGCATCTTAATATTTCCGCGCGCTCGAAATCTCACGCGCGGAAAATTCTCGACGACGACGTGGGCGGCGTAGCGCGGCGTATCCCTGACTTGAAACACTTGTTTAAACGTCGTCGTGTACAAGCAAACACACAAACAAAGTGCCGTTGAGTGGTTGGAATACAGCTCGATGTCTGAAAAATCTCGCAAACCGCTCATAGGATTAAGTTTATCTTTAGAAAAGATAACACGTTTGTCAGGTTGTTATCGAAATTTAGCATTTATTAATTATTGAAACGAAAAATAGGAATAATAAGATGGAAACAATAAAACGAATATAATTATCACATAGAACTTACAATAGAGAGAGGATTATCCATTTACATTGCTCAAAATTGTAATGTAATCTTATGATAGTTACAGGAATCTCTTAACCTAGGTGTTCACCTGATTTCTTAATAACGTAAACGATCATTTGCTATGTTTTATACTCTAATTAAAATTATTAATATTAACAATATATTGTATGTATATTATTCTTTTTTGTTTAATCATAATTTTCTGAAAAAGATGAGTAGAAATTAAACAAACAGAATAAGCACGTTCAGTAGCTTATATTACGACAGTATTTCTAAAAAAAAAATAAGATTTTAATTAATATGACGCTTTTGCAAGTTTTTCGAACTAGAATTGAACATTTAAAGATTCGTAAAGAATAGTTATTAAAAAAGGAAAAAAAATAATATATCCATACAAAACAATGTTTTACAACAATTCATATTTTTTTCGCTGCTGGGATATAAAAATACCCCAGGTGACTATATATTTCTGAGTTAAAAAACTCTTTAAATATAGATATTTTGACAGTCATATATCAGGGAATGGAAGTAACTCGTTACTTGTAACGAAGTTACAGTTACAAGTTACTTTTTTGGTAACTTTACTGGTAACTGCGTTACTTTCTTTTTTTGGTAACTGTAACGGTAACGAGTTACATTTTTTGGGTAACGGTAACGAAATTTACAGTTACTTTTGTCGTTACTTTGCACACGATTGAACACGGTTCGATTGGATACATGCTATTTATAGCGCTTATCAATAAGACTTGTGAAACCCCTTAGACATTCGGCCGTCATGATTCAGTAATTATTTTACACTTCTATCTTCTATGTAATACATAGGACAAACAAATATTTCAGTTTGCTGCATATTTTACAGGTTTTAGAATTACAAAATTGTGTTTAAAAAAAATTAAAAAATAAATTAAATAATAGTAAAATGAGAAGGGCTATGAACCCAAAAGCGAAACAGTTTAAAAGACGATGACAATAAGTGTCGAAACGTCGTTTGTTTTTATCTTGTTTTATCTATGTATTGTTCTAATATATATTTATACATTTAATTACATTGTCATCGTCGTTCTTATCGGAAATAAACTGTTTCATTTTTGGCTCGTAACCCTTCTCATTTTACTTTTATTTAATTTATTATTTGAGCCATTCTACATTGTTTTTTTTTTTTTAATAAAACTATATATTTGTCAGTATTACATATAAAAAAAATGCAAAAGTACATTTTTAAATTGATTTAAAAAAAGTAACGGAAAAGTAACGAAAAGTTATTTTTCAAGTAACGGTAACTGTAACGAGTTACTTTTAAAAAGCGATAACTGTAACTGTAACTAGTTACATTTTTTACTCGGTAACGAGTAACTGTAACTAGTTACTTTTAAAAAGTAACTTTCCATTCCCTGTCATATATTCATTACAAAACTCGAAAGTATGCCTGCTGTGAGAAGCGTATAGCGGAACAATGTATCACTCATCAATATGCGTAACGGAGTTATAACTGAAAAGCTATGTTAAACTATAAGATAAAATGATAAAATTTATAGCCTAGAGACTAATTTATATTCACAAGAATAATTATGCCATAGTCTCGTCCGGATGGATAACTATATAGTACACGCTTCATGTCCGTGTTACCAACAGAAAATTTAAAGCTGAAAAAGACTTAAGGCCGCAGCACACACTTTTGCATGGACACATAATGCATGACGCATAAGAGAATCAACAAATCATAATCCTTTTTTTCCTCCCACTTCACGGAAGAAAAGCATTTTGATTGGTTGATTCTCTTATGCGTCATGCAAAAAAGTGTGTGCTATGGCCTTTAACCGCGGCGCTGCCTCCGCCTGTTATCCTTCATTATATTTTCTGTTCCCGTGGAACCGACAGAGTTCTTTTTGTGATTAGTATTTCGCGTTTTTCTCATGTCCGAACGTAAAGGGAACCGTTCGCGCGAATGTATTTTAGAGAGAAGTCGAGCCCAGAGAAGTCAAAGGAATTTCGCGATAATGAGTCATACTGTCACCAAGTATAATTCGCTGCTGCTCGGATAATGAATTGACAGTTCTACCGCTGAAGAGGGAACACAACCAGAACTTCAGAAGATTGTACAATCGTCTTATTACCATTCAAAAATCTTAATAACTCCATCTTTTTAGCTTAGTCTGAAGAGATCTACTATAGTAAAGTTAAATATATTGGCGCATGTTATTTAGTTTCAATAAAAGATCTCCAATGATGTATTCATCAGATAACAATACCTTCCTAATTTCTTGAATGAAACAGGCATCGCAAAGCGTCGAGTACCTCGTCGCTCAGTGCGATTAACTCGCGATCTATACTGAACTCAAGTTCAGTCCTACTTGCGCCTACATGCGATTTGGTGCATTTAGGGATGATTTCACCGGGTGGTTAAGAGATCTATGATCTCCAATGCCATATCTTCGATTCCCTTATACGTAAGTCTAAATCAATTTCTGTTTTAATATCTTCGCTAGAAATATACGTTGTATAGATTTTAAATCAAATCTAAACGACAGAATAATCACCTAATGTAATCGTCGGACAGAGCCCCCGAAATCATTATAAAATCTTTATGAAATACCTATATGTATAATCTAATAATTGCAGGTGCAACTACGAGGAATAATTGTATAATAATAGGTAAAATAGCTTATTACAAATAACCCCATATATGATGAAAAGGATTGTTTTTCATCACATGAGGTTGTATAAAATCGAATGAAATCATGTAGCTTGTGGGACAATTTTTCGGCTAGTAGTTACCCCTAGGCGGAAGCAGCGCTGCGCTTAAGTCTTTTTCAGCTTTAAACTTTACTTGGTAACACGGACATGAAGCGTGTACGTATACCACATATACCAGTTATTCATCCGGACGAGACCCAAGGCATAATTAAGATCGAACTTCACTTGGTAAGTTCATTTAATCATATAATTATATCTAACGGCACAAAATAATTAATATATTTTTCAATTTGTACATATTATTATATTTATATAACTACTTGAATCTTCACAAACAAAATGGAACATGAAAATTTACTCATCTCATAGTTGTATCGCTCGATGCCTTCTCTTTTTCTTCCTCCTCTCAGATTCATTTATTGTACAACACAACACTCGCGAAAACACGGTTTATTACGATTACGCGTACTAATTACCAGAATAGAATAATTACACGGAACTTTGTACAATACTCCTCGTTAAACACACGCTACACGCTCTTTACCATGACACGTTGGAACGTAATAAGTATGTGAAAAGAGTACGAAGAAAGTCGTCGCATTACATGATCCGATCGACACTCGCAAATTAGCACGATGAACATGAATCAATATGAATCAGTCGAGAAAGTTAATTTATCGTGGCTGACAACTGTTAATTACGTAGATAGTAGTTAATTACAGAGGAATATCGCGTATTCTCTTAGCTCTTGACGAGATCGCGTTTCGATGGGTAACGTGCAATACGCAACGGCTCTCTCGAGTCTCACCCGAATAACAACACGGCATGAAGCCGAGCGACGGCCTTGCATACGCTGTAAAAACAAACACCGAAGCCGTGCCGGTTGTTTTGTCGTCCCGAAATATGTAACGTTTTATAAAACATGTGTACAATAAATATTCCGTTCTTCACGTTTCGAATTACTTATTACTAAACGTTCAATGCATTACGAGATTTTCGTAATTGTAATTATTATTCAATCCGCGTTGTAAAATATATTCCAAATAATTCTAATAATATTGTTATATATAAAATTGTAAATATTGAAATAATAATTTGTTATTCTTATTCTTTATCTTACAATTCAAATAAATAAATTGCACAAGATATTCTTTTAAATAATAAGTAACCATCGTTTTCTCTTAATTCGCGTACGAATTGTTGAACGCGGACATCAATTATATCTACAGCCTGAGCTCTTATTCGTAAAGAGAATTATCACATTTGCAGTCTCTCTCTCTCTCTCTCTCTCTCTCTCGACTGATCGCGTTTCAAGTGGTAATACGACGACACACGCAGCGCTCGTGCCGCTATACCTGCCCGTTTGAATGGCGCCACCCAAATAACAACAAGACGTACGGCGAAACTGTATACACGCGCGCAATATACCATACAACAAACACCAAAGCTACATATACCAGCTAAGCATTTTTGCCGCGGAATATATTTAACGTATTTTGAATTAAATATATCTGTGAAATACTCCGCGCGATTCTCCAATTCTAAATTAGTTATGTATGGTACTTAACATAGAATAGCTCATGGCACTATCTGCTCGCAGTTTCACTGCGTAAATAATAATACAGCGCGCGACAGCATACGTCGTAATGTGTTGTACGTTACCATACAAACGGTCAACGTACAAGTCCAGTCAGTCTTGTTATCATAAAATATTTAACGCGGCTAAATAAATATTTAGCGTTTTCACAAAATATATATATAGTTACTGCGAAATAATTATATATACATACGCCTAATGTACCTTTCGTCTTCATATTTTTTTTATTAATTCTTATATTACAATTATTATTTCTAGATTTTTTTTATTAATAAAACGCGGGAGTGAATTATTGCATGATTTTAAGAAATCATAAAAATTAAATTAAATCGCTATAAAAAGTATCGCGACTTAATTAAATTTATATTATATTCGACTATTAATAACATAATTAAATTTCATATTAACAATAATAATCAGAAACAGAATTCTAATAATATAAATGTTAAAACAAAAAAATTTTTTGCAATTCCTTATGTCAATTCAATATCAGAAAAATTTACACCTATTGCTAACATGTGTAACTATAAATTGGCATACACTATCCCAAACACATTAACAAATTACATAAAAAGAGGAAAAAATCAGCTGGAACCGTTGTCGAATTAAAATGTCGAATTAAAATATCTAGTCTTCAACTGTCTTTTCGTTTGGCCCACGTAACTCGCATCACAATTGTCATAGGAAATGTTGTAGACAAACGAAAAGACAGTTGAAGACTAGATATTTTAGATATCGAATCTTCATATAATAAAGGTGCCTTTACATGGCCTTTACATGGGAGCATCAAGCGTCGAGCATCACGAGTATGCGCAGTATATATGTATCAGCTTATGCTGTCGTGAGAATAACCAATGCAAGTTGATGCGAGTCATCATATAGTCAGAAAGAGGATGAAAATAGTTTTTATTTACAACGGATAATTATTTGAATAATCTGTTAACTACGCATATATATTATATTTTCAATTTAAATTTTTATTTATTACTTTAATATGTATTCGCTATACAAGAACTTATATTTGTTTATTTCGTAATCAGATATATATCTACATATACAGTAAAATTGGATTATCTTCATATTTTAAATGATTTAAAACGTGTTTTTTTTTTAGCTACAATCTAATAAGAATATCAATTAATAGTGTTAGCACACTCTTAGCATCAAGAAGCTGGAATCAGAAAATTCAGAATCATGCGCAACAAGTTTCTGCGCATCAGATGCTCAACGCGTGATGCTACCATGTAATGGCACCTTAAGAGATTAATATCTGAAATGGTGCATATAAAAAAACAAAAGCGGGGAATTAATAAATAAAATGACACGGGTTCTTAACCTGAAATTTACCCTAATGTTATTTTTTCTTCCCCTTTCTGGTTTTTCCAATGTTTCCTCTTCCCGTTACCATTCGCTCAGAATTTGTGTTTGCCGTCGTGACATTATATCGTAGAACGTCGTCGAAATCACTGTGTCTCAAATACATTATCTGCAAACTTGTTCTAATCTATAATAAGATATTAACAGTTATGCCATGATGTGAACTAATAATTGTTGGCGCTCATTTTTATTAATTAACTTTCAGCATTTTTTAGAATAAGATTATTATATTAATCTCGGAAAGTTGCGTCTAGCAGCGAGTATCTATAGCTGGAACTATCGATATATCTAATGTCTAAAGCTGGGTCCACAACTTTAAAAAGCCCTAAGCCATAAAGCCGTAAGAAATAGATCAAACATAGTTGAATGCGAGAAAAATAATCGACTGTGATTGGTCAATTTCTTACGGCTTAGGACCTCTTAAAACGAGGTTGTGGACCCAGCCTAAATCAAACTTATTTTTTAAGTTTTACCATCTGTCAATAAAATTCAATATCTATATAAAAGTGTACATTTGCATCAATAACATTGTTTCTTACTACATCGAAAATATCGAAATTTGAGCCAAATAAACGTCATTTGCGCGAAGTGTTAATCTTTTGCTTCAAATGAAAGAAGCTGCAGCTGATGCTCATCGAATGCTTGTAGAAGTTTATGGTGATAGTGCTCCTTCCGATAAAACATGCAGAGAATGGTTTCAACGCTTTCAAAGTGATAATTTTGATGTGGAGGACAAAGAGCATTCTAGACGGCCATAAGAGTTGAAGGTAAAGAATTGCAGGCATTGGTGGATGAAGTGTCAAACGCAAAAACAACTTGCAGAAGCATTAAATTGTGCTCAATCTGTTATTTCCAATCGTTTAAAAGCCTTAGGAAAGATCTACGAGGAAGGAAAATATGAACTGAAGCCAAGAGACATTGAAAAGCGAAAAATCACTTGCGAAATTCTATTTACTAGACAACAAAGAAAGGGGTTTTTGCATCGAATTATGATTAGCGATGAAAAATGGATCTATTTCTATAACCCCAAACGCCGAAAAACCATTTACGATCCAGGCCAACCATCGACATCGACGTCAAAACGCAATATTCGTGGGAAGAAGGCCATATTCTGTATTTGGTGGGACCAGAAGGGAAGTGTATCATGCGCTGTTGAATCTGGTCAAACAGTCACAGGAAATCTCTACCGAGAACAAATAATCCGTTTGAGCAGAGCATTGCGCGAAAAACGACCAGAATATGAGACAAGACAGCATAAAGTGATTTTGTTTCATGACAACGCTCGACCTCTATAACAGAGTCACTAAGGCTGTTAAGGAAACATTGGAAGCACTTCGCTGGAAAGTGCTACCCCATGTGGCTTATTCACCAGACTGTGCCCCTTCCGACTACCACTTATTTCGATCGATGGCACATGAACTTGCTGAGAAATTCAATTCTTATGAAGACGTCGAAAAATAGGTCTCTGATTGGATAGCCTCCAAGGATGAGTCATTCTTTCGCCGCGGAATTCGTTTGCTGCCCGAAAGATGGGAAAAAGTCATTGCTAACGACGGACAATATTCAGATTGATGTACTTTTTTATTTTGTTTTTTAAATAAAATCATACTTTTTGCAAAAAAAACGGACGGAACTTTCCGATTGACCAAATAAAATAATTGATCTTTTGCTAGAACTTCGTGAGATTCTCAACAACAGATTTTCCAACTGTTTACGAGCAATTTCTGTTCCTCTGTGAATCATTCATCTGTTCGAACATAACGAAACATTATACATCTGTATCACCACGGATAATGACTCATTATAGTATCTATCACTTTATCTGACGATTTTACTATTCATCTTTCTGCAATATCTGAAAATGGCTCGATATTGCAGTTGCAGAAATGTGTAATGTTTTGAAATAATTTTATTATTATATACTATAGTTGTAAGATTCTTGGGAATCCTTTTTGTATGTACGTACGAATTGTGAGATTGAAAATAACTTCAAGTTTTTTCCTGACGTGCTATTATTTGTCGCATACCGATGATTAGCGACTGCCAGCCGCGAATTACAAAGGCGAAGGGTTAATATTTCTGTCTGCACAACGTATGAAATCTGTCGCCGGAACTTTTTTGCATCTCGAAATCGAGAAATCGCGCGGCACGATGCTGACGCGAATGAAAGCTATTATGACCTACGGAAGCGAAGCTCGCACAGCTGGTCTAAAAAAAAAGAAGCAAACGTTCAGCGAAGGATAGATAAAGCATGTCGGGCAGAAGAGGCGAGACGCCTTCGCGACTTCTGTGTGCCTCCGTTTCGCTCCCTGCATTCCATCACTCCGTGTTCTGGAGCTTTAACAAGCCTCTAATGAGGGACGGGTGTTATTCGTGTCCGTCGCGGTACTTTTACACAATTACCATTTATCACATCTGCCTTTCCACCGTTTTCTGCCCTCCTAGTCCTCCCTTTTTTTTCTACGATCGTCACTGTTCCGTTCTTTCTTTCTACGACCGCGATGTTCGACTGTTCTTATTTTTGTTCCACACTGATAGAAAGACTCTACAATGTCGACGATGAGACGACATCCGGTGCGCCACGCGCCGATCTTTCGCCTTGATGCGATGCCGACGAAGATCGTTTAAAATGTCGTAAATTGAGTTATGTGGATTCTTCATGAATTCCATTAGTTTATGGGCTTTCAAGCCAAATTTATGTATAGTCATGTGAGGAGAATATAAGTCACTTATTAAAGAATAAATTTAATAAAATACAAAAATTTAATAAAATTTTAAGCGATGTTACGAAATATTTTTTAAGATTAAAATCTTTTGAATTTATGAGATTTCTATGATACGTTTTTCTTTTTGTAACACAGAGTACAAAATAATTATGAAATATTGATGTATCAACGAAATATATAATAAATTTACATCGCTGTGTATAAGACGTACATACAATGTCGAGTCACTGGTGCAATTAATCTATGTCTTGAAAGGGACGTTTATATTCATCGAGATCAGCGATCTAGAGATAAACTCGAGGAAATATTATTTATGCATGTAACGAATATTAATAAGATAAGTACTTTGCGGCATATAGATCTGAGAGGCTTGCGCTTGAAACTCGATCGACCTACATATATGTTAACCGTATGTTAATTCGAACGGATCCTGTAACTATCTTAAATTCGTTATTCGTTAGTGGAGAACTGGTCCAGATCGTACGTCGTCGTTTGTATTTCAATTAGTTTTGATTTAAAATCGTTATCGGTCTATGCATCATGCATGCTGCACACAAAGGTAAATTCCGCCAAGTGTACAGTTTCGGTTATAGTGACTATTGAGTTTTCGTGTTCGGGGTGATTTCCGATTTCGAACTTTTCTCCGGTCGCGAACGCGAGTGTCTCTTCGATCGGGACAAAAATGAAATGTAGAATGACGGCAGAAATAGTAGGAAAACGGTAGAAGTAGGTCAATCGATTCTCGGTCAATCAATGACCGAGAACGAACCTCGCACAGTATTTCGTTAGCGTTAAACTTAAGAATTTCCTATTTCCCGATGATATCATCTCAGTCGGTTAAACAGTGTCTACGTCTTGACGACAAGTCAGTTGGCGAACAATCGGTTGCTAGGAGAAAAGAGAACAGAAAAATAAAAAGAATCGGACTGTAGGGTATATTGTTTTTTTTTTCTAATACGGTTATTTCCTCTCAAAATTCCAAACCATAAGATAGAATTCGAGAAATCTCTTTCCGGTTTTATTTGTTCTGCTCTGATTTTACAGCGCAGCTACCGGAAACGAAACGATCATAAGAAAGCAGGTCGAACGTCTAGGTGAAATCGAAAATGATTTTACGCTGTCGCGATCAGCGATTCCGGCGATTGTCGATCTCGAGGATTTTTCCGGATGCCGACATCATTCTCATCGATTCCTAACTCTGATCATAATTCTGGCAGTTAAAACTCTCACTCGCGGAACTGGCAGTCGTTTATTCAGAAAAGAAAGAGATGACAGAACCAGAATGCAAATTAGATAAGACGGATTCAATGTAATTTTCTATCCGTTAAAACTATCACTAGAAGTTCATGAATGTCATATTTATTTATCACGATCAATATTTAAGAATAAAAATTTTACTGTAACACATAATTATTATTATAATAAAAAAAGATATCATTATAATAAAAAAACTTACGGCAAATGCATTTTCTTTACAAGAATTATAATTTTTTAATAGATAAATTAATAATTAGTTAAATTAAAATATAAGACTATGCTCTTCTAATTTTTGAAATTATTTAGTTAAATTAATATTATGCTCCTTTCAGATGTTACTCTTTTTATAAATTTTTTTTTATGATTCTAGTATCTTTTTATAAAATTATTTTCTAAAATAATACAATACAGAAAAGGATACTCAAAAATTTAAACCTTTTTATCTAATAATAATATATTACCATGAAAAGTAACTGATATATTATTAATAAAATTGCCAGTACAAAGTGAACATACATAAAGTGTATGCAACTTTCGACCGATTTTTTAATCGCTTCCGCCTTTCGCTGTCCCCCTCACCTCACCGCGCGCAGTCCAAATGCCACACGACGCTCGAGCGACATTTAGGGTGCTTTCCAGCAAGGACAGAATCAGACACTGTGTAACACAGAGAATCGTTTCATCCTCGTTTAACGTAGGCAAACAACAAGGATGCAATGATTCACTGTGTTACACAGTGTCCACTTGTGTCGTAGCTGGAAAGCAGCCTTAATCTGCGCGCGGGGCGGTGAGAGAAGCGGAAGACGGAGGCGATTCGAAAATTGGCCAAAAGTTACATACTTTTATGTATGTTCACTTTGTACTGACACCTTTAATTAATAATATATCAGTGACTTTTCATGATAATATATTATTATTAGGTAAAAAAAGGTATAAATTTTTTAGTATCCTTTTTTAAACATGGCTTGAACTTTTCATTTTTATGATATAATTTCTTTCGGATATCACTTACTTTTTAGAGTACAAATATATCATAAATATACAAAAAAATGATTTAAAAATATTATGTAACGAAAGAGAATGAAATACGGCGAAACAGAGGGGTGGTGGGGAGGTTTGTCGAAGATGGTGAAGGTGTGAGTGAAAGGTGAGAGGGGATGTTAGAAAGTTTTAATATGGCCTTGAATGCGGATAGAAAAGAAGAAGAAGAAGGAAAAGAAGCAAACGTTTCTCAATTTTTCATTAAAATCATCACTTTTCGACCGCTTGTATCTCCAGAATAGCTTGACCGATTTAAAATTTTTTTCGCTCAAATTACTCGTGGCGGTGCCGCCTTTCAGAACATATAACGTTCGATTCAAAATTTTTTATATTTTAGTAGTTATGCACCCCCCAAAAATGGACTTAGATGGCTCGAGATAAGAGACTTGAGGTTTGTTCGCGTCGCTTGCTCCAACTGAACCTAGAGAGCACTTGAATCACAGGTAAGATGGCGATGGAAGCAGAGAATTTCAGATGATCCAACGTTCAGCGACACGAACGGATTGGAACAGATTAGGACAAGCCTCAAGTCTGTGCTGTACAAACATGTGCAATCTGTCCCAATGCATTTTAAAACAAATCTTAAGAGTTTGAGGCCTAATTATCTTAAATGACATCATCGTTTTAGATACTGTTTTTATAGATGTAATTTTTGGAGATGAACTAACACTAGTGGGTTGTGCCATTATAATTTCTTGATCGCATAATCAATTATCATTGGTTTCTTTTGCTGCAGATTAAAATATCGACAATATTAATACAGTACAGGATAATTATTACGCATGCGCGCGTTGTTATGCTCCAACAACACTACCTTCTGATGTGAGGCAAATGGAGCGTGCTCTAAATTGTTTCTTGGAATACGCTCTAACGCGTCGCGAACATCTAGTCGCCATATAAGTTCCGGTGACGCGAACATACTGGAGCGCGAGGAACATGTTGGAGCGTACGACGCGAACAAACCTTTGTAGTGTCTTTCAGTTTTTGAACATGGTCGGAGACACTACCGCGTCTCCTGATATTCATAGTTTTTTTAAATGTAAAATATATATATATTTTTTTAATTTATACTTTATAGATGAATTTTTTTTATTCAATCTAAAAAAATGACTCGCTTTTGTTTAGCTCAGTTATTAACACTAATTGATCGTCTCATTTATTGATGACAATCAATTTTGAATTCGACAACGTTCTTTCATGCCCGTGATAGATGTTCTATTCATCGGCACGCGCACGGTTCCCTCATCCGAGGATAATCGCGGGGTGGGAAAGGGTGAGAACGTGAAATGGATGAAGTAAGCGGTCGAGAAGAGAGGATGAGCGGAATCTAGAAGTAGGACAGAACCAAATCGGAAATCAGGTTTACACGACCGTTCAACGTTTTTACAATCCGGGGAAATGCGGAGATTCCGCCTGGCTATTCCGCTATTGTTCCGGTTGGCTAGAAGCGAATCTACGCCGTTGAAAAGTCGACCGGCAGCCATTTCTTCAAAGACGGACCGGGCGATAAGGGACGCTCGGACGGGAATAGATCCAGGAATTCTCTCGAAACGGTTATTTCCGCGTTCATTAACTTTTACGGATTTCCTCCTTGAGCGAATTCTCGCTTTTCGCCTGATGTTTCTGCGACGGTTGCTTCGTGATGTTCAATGGCGTGCGACCTCATTACCGAAATGGCTCTTATTACCGTTGTAAGCGTGGCGGATAAGCGAAAATGAGTCAAAAGGATGCAAAGAGGAGCGTGCCGGCTACAAGATTAGTGAATTTTGTCACAATGGTACACACCGGGGTACTGCCCATAAAGAGGACCGCTTGCTTAATGACTACCAGTTATTCAGCTGCACATATAATCATTCGAGCGAGCGACAGGATGGGAAAAGCATGACGTAAGAGGGACTATTGAAACCGAGAATGCCGAGGTTTCTTCGACGAATGAAGTTTCGCAAACTGCTCTGAATAAGAGTCAAGAGATTCGAGAAAACTCGACGATCGCATGTATCTCGGTGTGTATATAGTATATATGCCTGGCTCTGGTGGTGTGTTTCTAACACGCGGAGATGCTCGAGCGATGTACAAAATGTTGGTCACACCAGAGAAATGAAACAAAAAGTTTATTTTACACGATAATAAATACAACCGAATAATTAAGTGGGTGTTTAAATCTTTAAATACTACCAGCACAATATCTTTATTACGTTAGTGGCGTATGTACACGGATACGTCTATTTTATAATAGATAAGTGATAGACCACCGTTTCCCGTTACTTCATCTGGTATAATACAGTAAAATAAAATTTATCGTCAGCGGCGTGCACATCAACTCATTTTCATTTAGCTGACGCATATCAAGCTCGCACAACAACGTGCATCATGGTCCCGTCTGCGAAGAGTAGGATATAAAAGCTACACTTCGTGCGCGCTTGGTATATATTAAATACAAAGTTCGTAACAAAATACATTTTGTGGAATATAAAAGCAGTAATCTTACCAAAAGTTGGAAACATGTTTAATTAAAGTTTTTAAATTATAATATTTATTTACTAAACGTTTAAGCAGAAAATACTTCATAAATATTGATCAATAAGAGTGAGATTAATTAAGCTGACAAACTCGCATTTTCCTTCGTTCAATGATAAGAAAATATTATGTCCAAGATGACGAGTTTTTTTTTCATTCTTTCTGTTTCAAGAAAAAAAATTTAAAAAAAAACCAACCAATCGATCTTCGTGTATTTATAAGGTTTTTCGCTTGCACAGAAGAAATCTTATCGGCAACATACCGAACGTTTCTTATAATTTGCGGGGCATATCGATAATCATGACCTCAAAGCTCTGGGAGAGATCAAACATCAGGTACGTGTGCAAAGCCCCAAGAGAGAATGCCATTTGGTGAAACTTCTCTCGACAATGCTTTCCCTTTCTCGTCCCTCTTCGTAGTTCGCTCACTGTTCTTCGTTTGTCGAGCGTCAGCGCGTCGTCCATGTTAAATAACAATGGAATCGCGCAAGTGGGACTACTCGAAAACATTTGCCCGTTTCCTCCTTCCTTTTGTCGCGATTCATTCGGGCTTCCGCATAATGACGTCTATGGAGCAGCCACAGTCACATTCACGAAAGGGGAAAGGACACTAGTCGCCATGCTGCGCTGTACCACGTCATATCGCGTCGCTTTCCGTCCTTTCCTCTTCCGGCGGTATAATTGTTGCACTAACATTTGCCTCGTGGGTACTGGTCTTGAATCGACTTGACTGTCGTCACGTAAATAATACAATTACGGCCAAGGTAACACGTATCGATTTCGTAGTCGTCTCGCCAAGCTAATGGTTCTTTCGCCATTTCGTGCCTGCCGCCAAACCGGATTTGTCCAAAACATTCAATTCAATGGAATATTTATTTCGTTTACTAGAAATATTATTTGTATTAAAAGAATTGTGTATTACATATTTTATACGATGGAATAAGTATAATATATTCGCTTTTCTAGTCGAATACATTAAACTTGCAGATATCAATTAGATTTTTTTTATCATTACATAAATGAGGTCGATCTAATTCCATCAATATAGTAATGAAGTAAATATTAATTTACTGTAGTTACGTACTGAATGTAGTTATTAATTAACTCCACAATTAATGTTGGTGTAATATAATGTTTATTTAAGATAAATAATTTATATGACATTATAAATGTAAAGTCCATAAATATCATCATATTTGTTAATTATAATGAAAAATTTATTCATTAGCCTCAGGTTGCTCTATGTGAGGACTAATATACTGTAAAGCCAGTTTACCTAAATCAAATTTGCATTCGCGAACAATATGCTCATAGGTTATAGCCGCTATATTGTAAAATCAAAATATAATTATGCTATTGTACATAATTTCTGAAGATATTTAACGATAGAGACTTGCTAGCAACTAAATTTAACGGAGATTTTTTTAAACCGTAAAAAAGTAAAAAGGAAGGTTATTGCACGAGTGCCGTATCGTTAAACAATACACTTTCATGATTATTCGTAAGCGATCGCGTAATCGCGGGGGTGATTGCTTCCGCAAGACTTCGCATTCGAATACCCGACGGCTACGCCCATGGCTCGGTACACATGCCTACATGTATGCGGTCCGGCATACGGTCGAATAAACCGAGGAAGAGTTTGTGCAAGCCGGTCTCTCATTAGGTTAGAGCAAATTAGCACGCGAACCCAAATATACACCAGTTAGACCCTGCACACGACCTCACTGAGCCAACCCGCGACCTCTCCAGGGAGACGTTCGAGATTGATTATCCCCTATCGGCTCGTGCAGCGTTTCCTCCCGGCCGAAACTTAACGGCGCCCGGCATCGATAATACAGAGAGAACAACCGGCGGCGCGGTGGTGCACCGCCGCGAGCAGGTAGTTGTTTCTGGTTTCGAGTGAATAGGAAGTGGAGACCGTAAATTTTCCCTCGGTTGAAGATCATAGACTGCGCCAAGGATATACAAAACGAACATACCATGTCGGATAAGCTTTTGTGGCACACGGTCGATCAATCGGTGACTATTCCCGTAAGACGCCCTCTTTCTCTCCTCTTCTCCATTCTTCAAAAAGTTTCAGACAGTTTGTTTAACTTTCCGTCGCGAAGGTCTCACGTTATCGAGAAGCAAGCGAGAAAGCTTTGCCAAGGTAATTACTTTCTAAGATATTGTAATCGGTCTTGCGTTTTATTAAATAAACAGCTTATTGTACATGGTGTAAACCTTTACGAGATTTTATTGCGGGAACTCCTTGCTACCTTTCGCTAACCGGTTCTCTTTTCTGCTGCAACGCGAGTTATTATTCACGCGGAGTCCTCCGCGGTACAATCAAGTTATTCGCGAGTAAAACAAATCTCTCGACTCCACATTTCTGAGGAAATGCTCTAGAAAAAGAAGAAAAAAGGGAAAACGAAATTTCACCTTTATTGTGTACCGCTTGACTGGACAGGATAGGAAGTATAATAATACGAGAAAGCAACGATAAAGGGAGATGGATAATTGCTCGGAGGGATACACAGGAATTTTCCTCTGCCTTTCGAACTACTTTATACTGTATGTAATTGAAAGAGAGAGTGAGAGAGAGAGAGCAGTATAAATGTCAATGAAAAGATGAATGCTCGTCGTGAGACACATGTCGCGGAAGATGACGTTGATAAGTCGCGAAAGAGAGATGTGTTCCAGAAATAGCAAGTGGGAAGACCGCGATGAAGGAATAGAGAGTACTCGAAAGGAGCCGAAGACCATCAAATCCAAAGCTCAGTTAATGTATACGATATCTAGGGGGCAAATTTTACCGGGCAAAAAGCAAGGGATGGAGAGCGAGGGAACGGTATCCTTGCGACTGAGATCAACCACATAACTTTGAGATTAATTAAATTTAAGCGCTGTTAAAAGGATTAATTAGTAATACGTACTTCTGCGAGGACACCGAAGCTCGGCACAGAATTATGCCGAGACGAAAGTTTCACCGAAGAGGGATGAGTCGACGGTTAAAGTTAGGGGTTCGTTTGCGCTGCCCGAAGCTTGGAGACTTGGACAGTTGATTCCGAGCGAATGGGTTGAGCGTCGTATCAATTGCAACTGCAAATGTTTTGCGAAAGATATTTCGAGGAAAATTAATAACTGTAAAAGAAAAGGAAAGATGTACGTATTGCAATTATATGTGATATATTTTTCAAAAATTCTTGATATTTGAGTTTACCAATCTAATTTGTGTGATACTACCATATACTATTTTATAATCAAATATCAATTTTTAAACTTATATACTCCGATGCTACTAAACATTAATAAATGCCACATAAATGCGTATTCCTCGCTGCCGTGATAATACTGAACGCCATCGCCAAACGTCCAACGCACAGCATAACGTGATAACAATAAAAGTACACTCTATATTGCGCATTGGCTATTGTAGTGTCAACCTATTGTTAATCCGAAGTTCTCAGGTATTATCTTACCAAATATGCTGCTTCTCTGCGAAAGTGATACTGCCAAGAACCACTCAAACTCAAGTATCTTGTACCTATACCTCGCAGGAGTAACGGCTGAAGTACTCTCTAAAGCGGGCGAACCGAATGCCGAACGGCTCAGTGTCGGGACAGCCAATTCTAGTCTGTTAAGTATGTTTCGCGGTTTGAGAACTAATACTTGCCAGGATGTTACTAGCTAGTCGAGGTGTCTCATCGCATTACGGGAAAGTTCAATTGCGGAAGGATGCACATTCATATTCTGAGGTCGGTTTACGATCCGTATATATAGGACACTGCGGGAAAGAATGGGTTTCAATGCTTGCTTGCAATCTACTACGTATTTCTTTGAAATGTGTATATTATACAAGTTTCACGTGCATATGAAGTCAAGACAAATACTGCAATCTTTTAAAAACAGAGAGAAAAATTTTGGTACGTATAACATATATTTTATTTTGTTGATATGTAACTCATAAAAATTTTGTTACTTTTTCATTTAAAAATTATATCGTTTCAATTAAAAAATTTAGTTATTCTAATCAACACAATTTTTTTTAATCTAACCAAATTTGTTTTAATTAAAGTTTAGTTAAAACAATGCAATTTTGGTTATTTTTATAACCAAATTTTGATTAGAACAACATAATTTTTTAATGAAAACGTAAGAAAGTTTTTGTTAATCACATATCAACAAAGTAAATAGTTGTACCTTTCTCTGTACCATTTCTCTTGGTATATTTTTATAGAATTATTTATAGAATTTGCAGGATAGAGGTAACGCGCGAAAGAGATAACATATTATTTCGAAATTATGCAGGTTAGCCTTTTTATACGGTGGAAGATTACTTCAATTTTTTGAATCCATCGTACGATGGAGAAGCCGAGCCGTGATTAATTCACGAGCTCGCGAAGAGCGCTACAAAGGTGGCCCTTTTATCTCTGTCCAAACGCGAGCGGCCAATTCATGCATGCTTTCGTGAAAAAGAAAAGAAATGCCATTTCATTCAGGAAGCATTTAGCAACGTACGTTTTTAAATAGCAGGCAATGGCCTCACTAATCGCTTAAAATGATGAACTTTGTGGACACGGAAATCTACACGGAATATCAATAATAGACATCGATGATATTCAATTGCCTCTAGTTATCCATTATTTCCTCGATTCAACGAAAAGGATTGGAGTGAGAGTGAGAGAGAGAGAGAGAGAGAGAGAGAGAGAGAGAGAGAGAG
>NW_017280386.1:736158-737280 GCF_001594065.2 Cyphomyrmex costatus | reverse complement strand
CATGACTATAACAAAGGTAGAGAGAGAGAGAGAGAGAGAGAGAGAGAGAGAGAGAGAGAGAGAGAGAGAGGTCTCCGCGCGACGGATGGCTTTCGAAGCACGTCTCGGAAATTTTCATCCCCACTGTTTACTTAGCTCGTATTGGGAAAAAAAGGGAGAAGGGGACTTCCGATTGTGTAGACTTTCGCGGCTGAACGGTAAGTTTCATCGCGGTTCTCATCGTTCACCATCTTCCTGCCCCACTAATATCCGTACGCGCATACTTGCTTCTTGCCGTTCGCTATCATCGCTGGAATAATAAGAATGGCCTCGCATCCTTTTCGCTCGTATAACGTTCATTTTGCCAGAGAATTCCAAGAATGGCGTTCGAGGAGGAGAGCAGTGAGAAAAAGAGGGGGATACCTAGCGTCGTGAAAGAGGGCGAAAGAGTGAACGGTGTGGCCCAAGCAGCGAGACATTGTTCAAATTGCGGAGAGTGGAGACATCGATCACCGTGGTGCCGCCGCAGCTAAGCCCTCGGGGACAGACACAAGCTATCTATCCGTCCTTCTCGAATCTCTTCTTTTACAACCTGCACTTTCCTATTTCTCTTACCTTCTTCTCTTACCCTTTTGTTCTGTGTGAAAAAGCAAGATTTCTTTTCGTCAGAATGTATTAAAGATATGTTTTGCCGAATTTCTGAAATTTTGTCGTTGCAAACAACTTAAGATATCAATTAATTTGTTCATTTTTTATTATTACGCGCGTATTTACGATATACTATACATTGAGAGAAATATTTAGTACGTATAATCACACATTTATTTATTATTTGTTGATATGTGACTAACAAAAATTTTCTTACTTTTTCATTAAAAAATTATATTGTTCTAATCAAATTTTTGCTAAGAATAATCAAACTAGATGACGCTGAAGCTAGCGGCCACTTCTAGCGACCATATGCGACAACCATATACGCCAGAGATGAATTAGCAGTGCGGGACCCTCACAATTATAAAAAATACAATTAAAAATGTATTCCCATAAAAAATTCATTGAAAATCACATTACACAGCGATAAATGACAAAAGATATTAAGTTAAAAATATTGTAAATAATAATAAAAATATATTATAAAATATA
>NW_017280386.1:540435-736145 GCF_001594065.2 Cyphomyrmex costatus | reverse complement strand
ATTAATATAAGACTCTATAAGTATAAAACAATATACATAAAAAGGGGCAAAAAGCCAACAAAACTAAAAAACTTTAATTTAAATAATAATATAATATATGTAGCTACAATGTTCCACAGACGTTTCGACTCCGATCGGGTCATTCTCAATGTTATAATAAATACAGATAAATTCGTTATACAAATTTCGTTATTATCTTACAAAAATTACTCCGTTCATATTCTTCTTCATGCTTTGAGTCAATAAGATGAAAATTCAAAAGTCAGATTGTATAAAATTTGGTAGGTATTCTAAAAAAATCGTGAGCAAATTCAAAAATCAAATTGCAGAAAACTTAGTATTTTAAAAATAATCGTGAACAAAAAAAAATAAATAGAAATTAACAATATATATAGGCATATAGTATACCTTGTCATTTATATCTGTAGATAATCCGTTAAGAAATACACGTAATAAAACTGGTAACCAACAAAAAATAAGTGCACAAGATTCATTATTACATTACAGAAGCGAATTTGCAGATATGTAATACCTGATTTCAACAACGTCAGATAGCGCAATGTCAAGAAGGAAAACACACTGGTCATAAAGAAAGTAGAAAAGAGGGAAAAGAATAAATATTAAAAAGGGGAAAGAAAATGTATCATGTTGGAATACATCTCTGGCAGTGAATCCGTGTCATTTTGTTTATTTATATATATGTACACCATGCTTCTTTATGTGTACCATTTCAAAAATTAATCTTTTATTGTATGCAGATTCTATGTCTAATATCTCAACTTTGTCCCACTTAAAATTATGATTTATCTCAATACGGTGATTAGAAATGACCGAAGGAGACTTTGAAAAACAATACAAAAAAAAATTACAAAAAATTTAAGTAAATACAAAGGCTATTAAGAGTCAACGCTGTTAGCAGTGCGTAAAAATATAATCTTAAAATCTATAACATAGATATTATGTCGAACGTTTCGATCCTTCGTTTCGGATCATCATCAGCGACAATACAATATAAAATTAAAAATTACTCAGAGTTGCAAACAATGATGAGACTTTGAAATTTTATTGATATAAAAAATTGAATATAAAAAATATTGTTGCTACACGCATGGTGCTAGAAGTTCGAAAAAAAATTCTAAACTGTAGTCTGAGACACGAGAAAACCGAAATAATTTTGAACATCACGCACCCATTGTTTAAAAATTATATAGTATTTCAATTTCCTCGTGTCTCAGATTACATTTTAGAATTTTTTTCGAACTTCTAGCACCATGTGTGTGGCCTGTGGCTGATGTGGCCGCTAATGGTTTATTCATTTTTAAATAAACAATGAAAGCGTGATATTGAAAACTATAAAACTTTTTGGTTTCCTCGTGTCTTAGACTATACATTTTAGAATTTTTTCCGAACCTCTAGCTCCATGCGTGTAGTAACAATATTTTTTATATTATTTATATTATATTTTATAATGTATTTTTATTATTATTTACAATATTTTTAACTTAATCTTTTCTCGTTTATCGCCATGTAGTGTGAGTTATTATTTTCAATGAATTTCTTATAGAAATACGTCCATAATATATATTTTATAATCGAGGGCTCCGCACTGCTATTCGTCCATATGGCATCTCGCATGTGGCCGCTAGAAGTGGCTGCTAGCGTCATTCAAAATAGCGTCATTCTAATAAAAATTTAGTTAGAATAACAACATAATTTTGATAATTCTAATTAAATTTTGATGAAAACACATTTTTTCTATTTTTTACATAAAAAAGGAAGTTTTTGCTAGTCACATATCAACAAAATAAATGCTTATACCAATATTTGTCTCTAGTGTATCGATGCGAATGATTATATTTAGTTTTATATGTAAATATGGACAAATTGTATTTATCTCATATTATATACGATTCTGTATATTTCCTGTGTTGGCTATTAGTTGTATTTGACTTCATAATTATATTGTCGTGATGATTACAGTTAAGGGAATTACTCTTTTAGAGCGTAATAAATTGCGCTTCCTTTCTCGTGCGTTCTTTCTATTCTCCTCTTCTTTCACCTACGATTCTAACTGTTATCCAGCAATTCAGTCGAAAACGCCACGTGCTGATGCCTATAAGAGCAGCCATTCTCACTCGACTTAAGCACCGTTTCTAAACCTTCATTCAGGTATGTATAGCTACGAATCGATACACCCCCTCCCATTCGTGGGTCAGTCGATATTCACGGGAGATCAAACGGCGAAATTCATAGGGCAGAAAGATTTACGGGAGGGCGAAGAGCCGTGGATCAAGCCGACTCTTCCGGGATATGCGAGTTAAACTTTTATTTCCGGTGAGTTTGCATACGCGACGCGACACGACGATAGCGACAGCGCTTCGCCATCGGCTGGGTTTTAGATTACGCTCATGTATTTTTGACCTGCATACGTCGCGCGATTGTCAGAAAGACAAATATCGTTGCGCTATTCAAATTTTCACAACTTGCGAATTCTATATTTGTCAAATTTAACAATTGTGAATTTGCAGTAGATCAAAGTATTGGCACAAGCGCTACGTTTACATATTTCGTTTCGGAGCAAAAAAATCTCAATATTCGTACAGTCAACTTAAAGTGGAATCGATATCCCGCGAGCCATCGATCACGCAGATTAATCCAACTTGAGAATATGCGTCATGTTAGCCATTGCCGCCGCGTGTCACGGAGCTCGATTCTAAATCCTAGATAGATATAAGTGGCACGACAAAAAAAACTTGACGAGTAGAAGCGTAGTGTGGATGCTGATTTGTGCACAAACGGTCCCGTATCCGGCAATTCTGCTGGTCGACGAGAATAAAAAAATCTTGCGTCCGGAGGAATGGGCATCGGCTGACGAGACATCGCTCGCTTTCGTACCTACACATCGCGTCGGATATCCCGAAGCACGAGAAAAAGCCAGACCGGCCAGACCGGAGCATCCAATCCTAATAACGTTGAAATTTTTATACGCCGACATGAGCGAATAAATTCTTGGATCGCGGCCAGTGCAGTGCCCCGACACACTCTCCTTCCCGGTTGTTTGATTTATTCGAGATCCATTCCGGTATTTATCTTCCTACTGGATACGACGTCGATTTGCTCTCGACTGAATATTCAAGGATGCTTTGTGGATCTCGCAATTTCTTCGTCGTTCGATTATTAGCTGTTCTACTTTCGATCATGGTCAAGCGCATTGTCGCGGTAAATTATCGATTAACGATCACATCGGTTTAATTATCGCGAACGATAGTTTTCGTAAGATACTGAATTGTCGTCAGAGACGCACCGCCACGCTGTGAGGATGCATGCGGAATACATTTCTTTTGTCGTTTCATGTGAAATACCTGCAAGGAATTCAAGCAGCAATTGGGAGAGTTCTCTTTCTAATATATTATTTATTTCATTTCGGCATCTCTCTATAATAGAAGCGATCTGATTCTAGTCGCGAGCGTTTTACTTAAGCCGCGTATACATCTAGCGAACGAATACCGAACGAACAGTGAATGCGAACATTCGTTGGCTGCATGCGTTCAGCAGATTTATATCAAAGCGAATAAAAATCGAATATTCGATTCTTATTCGCAGCTAAATATGTTGTTCGGTGAATCGCACACGAATTGTCTTTGATGTATCGCTTCATGAAAGAACCCAATCGAACACGAATCGAATGTTCCATTCTCATTTGATTTAACATAAATCTGCTGAACGCAACCAACGAATGTTCGCATTCACTGTTCGTTCGCTAAGTTTATACACGAATAAGGTTCGAACGAACTAAACATGAACGCGAATATCCGGATATTCGCATTCGCTGTTCGTTCGGTGTTTATTCGCTAGGTGTATACACGGCTTTACACGTATCTTTTAGACGTTGGCTATCGTATATGTGAAATTAGGCGGCTACTTCGAGATGCGAGTTTGCTCGATATTCTCGGCACAATGACGCTCAAAAGCCCTGACAAAGGGTGCACGCATACCTAGAATGAATGGAAACAATGCGACGGAGATAGTCGATGGCGATGGCGAGGTGAATTGTGGCGGCAACTAATCCGGGAGTTACGCCAATGCACCACGCCACTCGCATTTCGGAAATTTTAAAAGAGAATCCAAGATCCAAGTCCTCCGTCTAGCAAATTTCTCCGCACCGTAATTACTCATATCACCGCACGGTTTTATTCCAATCCGTATATCGCTATAGAAATACGCCGCTTCGTGGTATTAATTTAGGAACATGGCGACGAAGTTTTTTATATCTCCTAACTATGCAGGCTGTCCCAAATTCATCGCTTTTTCTTTCGAATAGGAAAGATTACAAGATAGATTATTTTAACGTTGAAATTGTCGATAATATTAATCTAACAATAAGTCCAAAGTGAAAGGCCGTAGTGAAAATCTAAGGAATTAAATTTAGCAAAAGAAACAAACGCAATATTTAAATACTAAATCTTATAGGACACATACATGTCAGAAACACAACCAATAAGAAATTTAAAGTCGAGCTGGATCTTAGGTGCTATTGTAATTTTGTGTGAATTTATATATTACGTATGTAGTCTTTTAAACCGCGCGCCGAACAATTTTTCGGTCTTGAACGCTACTCTACGAAACTACCGTAATAATATCACGAGTTAAATTATCTACCATTTTAACAATTTTGATGTTCATATAGCAGCTTGGATCTTATAATAATGTTGAATGACATATTAAAATCTACGAATAACATATTAAAAATCTGTAAATAATTAATTTATATTACAAAAAACACGAAATTATAATAGCACCTAAGATCCAACTCGACCTTTGAAGGTAAAAAAAACAAAGTTTTGTCTTTTAATTTCAGACTATATACCTACGAAACTTTTGGTTTACCAAAAAAAGTCGCGATTTAAATTATAAAAGTATTAAAATTATTAAAACATATAACAATTCTTAGATAACAAAAACTGAACAATTTAAAAATTGGAAAAAAAGGGTACTAGGAGTCAAGCGCAGATAACTTTACGCAAACGCTGATATATATCAAGCAAATTATTTATTATAATAATTGTGCTTACATGTTTCGGCTCATTTTTGAGTCTTCTTCAGAGACAATGTAAATTACATAAATAAATTATAAATTAAAAATAACATAAAGGATCAAATGATGTTTAATCATAGTGAGCTCCCCCACAACTGAGAAATATTCTGACGTCATCTAAATTAAATTCATGGTCCTCATGCAGCCGATGCTCCGTTTATGATGCTGCGGGTGGACGTGTTCGATCTGATATGATTTTTATGTTCCGCAATTCTCGACTTTAGTTGCCTACACGTTTGTCCCACATAACTTACATCGCAATTCTTACAAGAAATTTTATAAACAACTCCTGACTTCTTTTCACGCGGCAAAGGATCTTTATGCACTCTAATAAATTCACGCAATTTATTACTATTGTAATATATGATACCCATAAATGACTATTGTTCAATCTGTTGAACTTCTCAGTAATACCTCTCACGAAAGGTACGGTGAACCATGAGGGTTGTACTACATCCCGACTATTAAAATTATCGGTATATTATAAAATTGCAAAAAAATTATATTCTTATAATGTAAATAATCAAATTTTGCAAATAGTCAGATTTTTCAAAATTTTCGACACAGATCTTTCTTGTGAGAACGAGACTCGCGAAAAGCAAGACAGCTCGTCGTGTATGAGAATCGTGATGTAATTTTAATTCCGCTACTCGTGAAACGTCGGATTAGAGCAGCTTAAGGACGGCTGCTGTTGACTACGCAACGTTGGTGTTCAGTGCTTACGTTTCAAAGTAATGAATATTTAGCTGCGGTGTTTCAAAACGTTAAGACGCCTCGCAGACGAGCTAGACTGAATCTCAAGGTTAACCCTATTGCCACCTACGAGTGTGTTTCGTAGTGCGATGTAAAGGAATACATTTCTACGTTTCGACAACGCAAACTACCGTCGCGTCGGTGCGAACAACGATTGCAGCTTTATACTGCTGATGATTGCTTTAGTTACACGACATTAACTCCAAAGATACTCATTGCTTAATGAAAATTTCTGACATTTCTAATGACGTTAGAATATTGTTGAGAAAAAAGTATTCGCGCACAGAAAGAACGATTTTAGAGAAAGAAAATTTAAATATTTTTTATCTTTTGCAAATCAAAAGATATCTCAAATACAATATATTGTATACCAATGAAAACCGATGAGAACATAATATATTGTATATATACATAATATAAGCTAATATATTGTATAATACTTTTACTGTTTTTATTTTACAAAAAAATCTTATAGCAGATATGAAGATTCAAAAAGCCGATAATCCATTCTTTTTCGAAAAATGAATTATAAAGTAAGATTATACGACTTATAAAGTTAATAAATAATTTATATATAAAACAATTTTTTTAAATTAAAAATATCGAAATTATATAAGTCATTTGATTTCAACGTTAACCAATAGTCGACAAGTGATTTTAAATATATGTCGAATCTACAATAATAGAGATACGCAAGTTAATTGCGATGCGGAAAAAGTCAATGACTCTGATCGATTTTCTTGGGAAGTGTGACACAGGCTAGCGAGTCGTCGCGGATTTTAATCCGCGGTGTTCAATTAACGAACGCTTGCTGAGCCGTGACGCGCGTCAGCTGTATTATCACATGTAACGATTGCTTTCGTTGCGCGACAATGCAGAGCCGTTCGCAAATTGGAAAGCAACGCGCTTCACGCTCATGCGCCGATGACCGCGCGGTACGATTAACGCGTTAATTATACAGATCATGGGACGCTGCTGCGTTGGGTGTATTTTAGGTAATTGGGAGCTTGCCGGAACTGTCGCGCACCCCTTGTACCACCGTCACACTTCTGTAAAGTGTCTATATATGCGTGTTTCGCCTGAGTGTCTACCTGAGAGAACGGCGACGAAGCAATGGATGATGTGGATCGAGATGTTTCCGCATTTTTCCTATCATCTTCATTTTTCATATCAACGCAAAGAAGATATTTGTTTAAAGTTATTCTTTTATTTTAGAGATATGTCTCATTTTGTGTACATATCTGAGATATCAAAAAGAAATATATATGAAATGTACATGAAGGAGATCGAATAATTTGACATTGTGTGCCACAGAACGTTGAGAAAAGTAATCTTGTTGTATTTTTCTAATACTTATTATGCAAATAACCAATTGATTTGAAACTGAAATGTATTACAGCTGACAGATTTTAAAATGTTGTAGACTTCGGATTAAGTAAATTTAAAATCCCAGTGGAAATGTCATACAATAGTCTGGATACTTTACGAGATTTATGTATATAATATGCTGACGCGTGGATAACGTTCTCAAAGATTAGATGTACAAATTAATTCTCGACCCTTTTTGACCAACTTTGACATTTATTTATAAAAACGTAAATACCAACTCAATTTTCAAAGTAATCTCCCTCGCTATCTACACATTTTTTTCATCTCTCAGGCAATTACCGGATTCCAGATCGAAATAATGATGGTGGCTTTAAATTAATGAATTTATCGAGACTTTTTTCGATCTCTGGTCTCAAATACTTGCGAGAATTAGCGCGAACTTCTCGTTGGACCTCTGGTGGCGGGTCGCCACAAGAGTAAAATTAACATCCTTATTCTGTAAATTTTAACATATTTACGAAATACGACCTACGTGCAAATTATGTTACTTTAACATATTTCTGAATCTTTTCAATAACTTTACACTTCATTTTCATTATATTCATTTAACATAAGAGACATATGTTAAATTAACATCTAAATGTGTACATTACTTAACATAAAAACTTTAACCAGCAGATATATTTTCACAAAAATACACAAATTTTCCAACTGTGTAAGTAACAGCTAGGTTCGTTTATCGATCTCTGACACAGCCGGTCCCTTTTTACCTAGGATGTAGCGGAAGCGTTCTGGATACCATTTATTCAGAAACACTCGTTCGTTCGCGCATGACGATGCCTTTATTATTCACAAGACCTCGATACCAGCGAGACAAAACGATACGTTAAGTGATTAGAAATTATATGAAATCATACGGGAATATGGATGTGTGGTAGATTTAACGTCGTCCAACGTCATTCTACAACAATTGCGCAACAAGGTTCGAATCGAGCGAATAGAACATCGCGCCACGTCGCGTCGAGATGCCAAGGCTGGAAAAATTCTCTCGCACCGTTCACCGATTCGTTTGTGATTTAGCGCGGCTATAATCGTACGATCCTACCAATTTGACGCGATTGGGCGCGGCGGCGGCGAAAGGGTGTAGGTACCGCCGGCACCTATGGCTGCATCCACCTACCGGTTTGTGCCTCGTGGCGGATGACTCTCGTAGACTGGTGTTAGGGATCCATTAGCTAATGGCCGCACCAGCCATCTGCTCGGCATGGCTTTTATTCACCTATTGCATCCCTCCTCCCTCCCCCCCTTCTCACGCTATCTCTCGCGCGAGTGCGAGCGCTCGCTCGCTCGCTCTCTCTTCATCTTTTTCCCGCCACGCGCCCGTCGGTTTACTTCGCTGTCCTGCAGCTTAGTACGGCCTACTTCACAAGCCAATGATTCATTTATTCATATTCTCCTTTTTCCCCATTCCCTTTGGAATAACGATCGTACGGCGACCTGCAATATGGTTTTACAATAGTTTTTAAACAGACGGAAGGGAATGTCGGGAGAGAAACTCACAATATTCAAATACTTGCGAGAATTAGCGCGAACTTCTCGTTGGACCTCTGGTGGCGGGTCGCCACAAGAGTAAAATTAACATCCTTATTCTGTAAATTTTAACATATTTACGAAATACGACCTACGTGCAAATTATGTTACTTTAACATATTTCTGAATCTTTTCAATAACTTTACACTTCATTTTCATTATATTCATTTAACATAAGAGACATATGTTAAATTAACATCTAAATGTGTACATTACTTAACATAAAAACTTTAACCAGCAGATATATTTTCACAAAAATACACAAATTTTCCAACTGTGTAAGTAACAGCTAGGTTCGTTTATCGATCTCTGACACAGCCGGTCCCTTTTTACCTAGGATGTAGCGGAAGCGTTCTGGATACCATTTATTCAGAAACACTCGTTCGTTCGCGCATGACGATGCCTTTATTATTCACAAGACCTCGATACCAGCGAGACAAAACGATACGTTAAGTGATTAGAAATTATATGAAATCATACGGGAATATGGATGTGTGGTAGATTTAACGTCGTCCAACGTCATTCTACAACAATTGCGCAACAAGGTTCGAATCGAGCGAATAGAACATCGCGCCACGTCGCGTCGAGATGCCAAGGCTGGAAAAATTCTCTCGCACCGTTCACCGATTCGTTTGTGATTTAGCGCGGCTATAATCGTACGATCCTACCAATTTGACGCGATTGGGCGCGGCGGCGGCGAAAGGGTGTAGGTACCGCCGGCACCTATGGCTGCATCCACCTACCGGTTTGTGCCTCGTGGCGGATGACTCTCGTAGACTGGTGTTAGGGATCCATTAGCTAATGGCCGCACCAGCCATCTGCTCGGCATGGCTTTTATTCACCTATTGCATCCCTCCTCCCTCCCCCCCTTCTCACGCTATCTCTCGCGCGAGTGCGAGCGCTCGCTCGCTCGCTCTCTCTTCATCTTTTTCCCGCCACGCGCCCGTCGGTTTACTTCGCTGTCCTGCAGCTTAGTACGGCCTACTTCACAAGCCAATGATTCATTTATTCATATTCTCCTTTTTCCCCATTCCCTTTGGAATAACGATCGTACGGCGACCTGCAATATGGTTTTACAATAGTTTTTAAACAGACGGAAGGGAATGTCGGGAGAGAAACTCACAATTGCCGAGGGGGTAACCACCATCTGAAATATTGTCCCACAGATTACATGATTTCATTTAATTTTATATAATTTTATTTGATGACAAATAATTTTTCCTCACTATATATGCGGTCAGTTCGTAAAATAAACGATTTTATCTAATATTACACAATTATTTCCTGTAATTGTCGGATTATATATCGAAATTTTATATAAATTTTATAATGATTTCAGGGACTCCGTCCCACGATTACATTAAGTGATTACCCCCTCGACAATAGCTGCGTTAATCCGCATTGAGAAGGAAGCCTTAAGGAAAAGACGAAAGAAAATCTGTCTCTCGTTTGTATTATGTACAGTCGCGTTTCTCACCGTCCGCTCGTCTGTTCGTTTTCTTACAAAGTAAATATTTTCAAGAATCTTGAGGCGCTTATGACTACGTACGCAAACAAAATTCCGCAAGAAGGCCATAGGAAAAAGTATTCGAATCGACGATCCACTTGGCACAGCCAGTTTGGTCGTTACGTCTTACTTCGCGAGAGGAGTTCGCCCAATCCCGGATAACAAGAGCGAAAAACTTCTTGCCGGAGCCGGAAGAAGTCTGGACACGTGAATGGTACGATGCGGCCTTTAAATATCGCTCGTGCGAGTTTGTACGATTTCCGACGTGTCTGTGAGTTACAATTTCACCGCAAGAGTCTTGGCGAAAAGGCCCGACCGCTTAACGAGGCTCATTATCTCGCCCTACGACTCAATCGGAGCTTTGGGAACATCGTGCGTTAATGATATCTAATAGGAATACCCGTCACCGCACATCCATAGGAATTATACCATCATGCAGAGGGTTGTCTTAAGAAAAAACCAACATTTAATTACGAACAATTATTGGTTCATTTTTTAAATTTTCATGGAATAATATTCTGTCGAATATTAAATAAATATTTTATAATATAAAATAAATACAATAACACTCTGGTAGAAATGTATATGCAATTTTCCTAAACATCAATTCAGTTATCTACATACAGCATTATTATATTCTCATTAATTGTAATTACTATTGTATACACAGTTGGAAAAAATATGTTAAATTTAACATAAATCGCATGTCCCACTCAAAAATTTTTGTGTTAATTTAACATGAGTATGTTAAATGGTAACACGGATACTAAGTTAATATTTCAACAAAAATGGAATGTATAATCTTGAATAAAACTTGAAAAAAGTTATGTGTACAATCAACATAATTATTATGTCAAAATTAACATATAACATTTGTTATGTGTTTACAAATCTAAAAAGATGGATTAGCCTAACAACACTGCCTATTATTCCTGTTATAGAGTTTGGCCCCTTGTGGACCAACGAGAGATGTGATCTGCCGCGGTGTTTCGTTCCGGCCCTCACTACTGGACTCATCAGGCATTGTAGTGGGAGCCTACCTTAGACGTCTGGGGGAATTTTTAAGATAGAGGTTTTATGAAGGGAGGTTCTATATAAATGGATTTTACGTGTACTCGAATACTTGCGAGAATTAGCGCAACCTATATAGGTCCTCTCGTTGGACCTCTGGTGGCGGGTCGCCACAAGAGTAAAATCAACATCCTTACTCTGTAAATTTTAACATATTTACTAAATACGTACAAATTGTGTTACTTTAACATATTTTTGAATCGTTTCAATAACTTTACACTTTATTTTCATTAGGTATTCATTTAACATAAGAGACATATGTTAAATTTACATCTAAATGTGTAGATTACTTAATACAAAAACTTTAACCAGCAGATTTTTGCATAGAAATACATAAATTTTCCAACCAACACTGTGTATGAAATGAACAAGAGTTTTATTCATTGGCTGAAGTAGTTTCCTTGGGAAAAATATATGCCACTTGTATATCTGCCTATAAGTTATTATCTAGTATTAATAGATTATTATTAGTTATAATATCGCGTACTCCATTCATTACCTTGTTTATGTCCAGTGAATAAGAATAATAGATTCAGATTTTATGCATCTTCTGTGTAACTGCAGGTGCAGGCAAAATGTTACATCTTGATTAAGATTCTAAATTTTAATTCTCAATTACTAGACAAAATTAATATAAGTATCCAGAAACTGATAAAAACGTATATAACTTAACATTTTCACAAATATAAAATAGAGTTCTATAGGTGTATAGCATAGTTGAATTGACTTCCTGCGCGTGTGCAAGTCTCTTGTATCCTGTGTTTTACATACGCGACCTGCGTTCTACGTTCATTGTGAGTGCAGATACTGCAGATAGTCCGTTGCGAGTGAATCTCTCGGTAATTAAATGGAGTACACTGCACGTGCAAAATGCCATTACAAATTTAGATGAGATGCGCGTGTGACGAAGCATAATTCGCGCTATCATGAAAAATATAACATACGAGCTTTTACGCCGTATAGTCGTCGTTGTCGTTATGTTCTATCGAGAATCGAGAATGACAGAAACACACGAATACGTTCGCGGCAAGCCGAAGGATGTATGCACAGAATTTAATTTCCGGTTACCAAGACCAAGTGTCGTAGAAACGAATACTTATATCTTACGACGAAGTGTCTCGACTTCCTCCGTAGGATTAATAGCGCCATTGCTTGGCGATACTTAATACAACATTCGAAGAAGAGAATCTTATTCCAACAATTTAAACTCGCCGGCGTTGACTCGACTTTTAATGAACTTTGAACTTACTTTTACGCGTTAATCAATCATAATTCCAAAATCAGTTCAATCTAAAGTTAACAATAAATTAAAGTTCTACTTTGTAATAAATCATCTACAATTTCGTTCTATATAATATAAAATACAAATCACAAGAAACGACTTTCGTTGATCGCGTACCAAAGATTAAACTCTTCGTGCTTTTTGCCGTGCGTATGTATGCTCTACTGCAGATGTAGATCGACATCGTTTTTAATCTTTTCGCATTATTCGTCGTATTACATTCTCGAGCGCTTTTCCCCAGCCGTCGCGTACATACGTTGCAGCAAGAAATTACGCGCGAGCTTGTGAAAACGTTTTCACATAAATTTTCCGTGATTACACCGTGGACAGGAGCGAACGTGATTCACGTGATTTTATTCACGGCCGATCGAATCCCCTTGATCGTGCGTCTTTGTTTGATGGTTCAGGATCCGTTGTTAGGCTTATCGAGAGACAGTCTGTGCCGCGTCGGGTACTTAATAAACGTGTGATATATGCGATATGTACGCTCAGTGCTGCCCACAGATACTCGCCCGTGGTGAACCTCGCGGGTACAAGCCAAGAAGGTCTCGCTCTCTGTACGTATGTTCGCCTACTTTACATCCCGGTGAGTAATGCGCGACGATCCCGGCATTAAAAGCGCCTAGCAACGGCCTCGGCTTTGCCCGGAGGCCACGGATACTGGCGACCGCTTTGGAAACCGTACGACCAGATGATAGACGAGCAGGTATAATGGTAATAATACCCCATTAAAGCGGCCGTTAAAAAAAATCCTGTAGCGTCGACGGGGCGATTACGCGAACAAGCGTTCTCGGCGTGCTTTCATGACGCGGATGAGTCGCGCGATAGTGCGAAAATTGCTCCCTGAGTGATAAGTTGATCTCTCGGATCGGCAATTATCGACGCGACACGTCGAACAAGCGTTATTTTTTTTTATTAATATTTTATGACGCGACGCGTCACATAAGTTCCGGCAGCGATTATATATGCATTACGTGGTGGTGACACAACATGAGATATATTAGGTGCTAAACTTAGTTTCCGCGATTCACATATAGATAATGCTAGTTGTAGGTGTAATTTTAGTTTCTTAAACAATCTAGTTTAGTGATTCTTGGTATGATATCACAACAATACTGTAAAATGTTTAAAACTTAAATATTTAATTTTATATGATGATAAATTTTTAGTTTTAAGCTAGATATGATGTTTAGAGAACATTCTCTACGTGTGATTAAGAGGGGGACTCTTACATCCCCCTCAGCAATGAAAATATACCTTTAAATTCACGCTAGTTATATTTTACTTGTATATAGTTCCTGCCTGATAGGCTCGCTCCTAATGGCTGTACCCTCTTTTATATTTGTCAATAAAAAATAAAAAAAATGTTGCTTGAATTAATTCTCGTTGTCGACCGGGATAGGTTAGTATTTGTGCTGTTTCAAAATGGCCAAAAGTTACTGCTTATGTATATGAAAGTACTATCAATAGGTTTTAATAATCAAGATATAACATTTGATTGGATGCAAAGAACACAATTTTCTATCGCATTAAAAATGTCGGGTTTTGTACCAAAAAAGAGCATTTGCGGGAAGCGTTACTTTTCTGTTTTAACCTCAAGAAATCGGCTGCTGAAAGTCGTTTGCTAGTGGAAGCTTATGGGGAGCATGCTCTATCTGAAACAACTTGCAGAGATTGGTTTAGAAAATTTAAAAATAACGATTTTGACGTGAATGACAAAGAACGCCCTGGTCAGCCGAATAAATTTGAAGATGGAGAATTGGAGGCATTACTTCAAGAAGATTCATGTCAGACGCTCAAAGAGTTGTCTGAAACATTAAATGTCAATGTGTCAACCGTTAGGAAATGTTTAAAAGCAATGAAAATGATCCAGAAATTGGGTCCCACATGAATTGAGAGAAAGAGACATTGCGAAACGTTCAGCCATTTGTGAATTCCTGTTCCAAAGACAAAAACAGAAGTCGTTTTTTGCATCGAATTGTGACTGACGATGAAAAATGAATTTGTTACGACAATCCTAAACGCAAGAAATCATAGGTGCTTCCCGGCGAAACATCAACGCCAAAACAGGATATTCATAGAAAGAAGATCATGCTGTGCATTTCATGGGATCAAGTCGGTGTCGTATACTATGAGTTGCTGCAACCGAGTCAAACCGTCAATGGTAAATGCTACCGACGTCAATTACTCAATTTGAATCGAGCACTCAAATAAAAACGCTCGTAATACGCCAAAAGACATGATAAAGTTATTCTTCTCCATGACAACGCCAGACCACATGTTGCACAACCAGTGAAGGAAATCTTGGAAGCACTTGGATGGGATGTCTTACCTCACGCGCCCTATTCACCAGACGTTGCTCCATCAGATTACCATTTGTTTCGGTGCAGCATAGTCTTTCTGAGCAGCACTTCAGTTATTTCGAAGATATCAAAAACTGGCTCGATGACTGGATCGCCTCGAAAGAAACCTGACCGCGGAATCCATTTGTTACCCGAAAAGGTTATAGCTTTCGATGGACATTGTTGTGAATAAAATATCAGGTATCTTTTTGATAAAATAAGCACGAGCTTTTTAGCAAAAAAACGGAGAGAATTAATTCAAGCAATTACTTTGATACTGAAACTGGCTGCATTTCAGAGATTAGACATTTGCCAACAAAAGTCAGTGCAAAAAGATTCATTTAAACAAACACTGCTATATTTGCTCTTTTTTTTTTATTGAACGTTGTTTTTTCGACATGTGTTGCTTCATTATTTTGACTTGAAAAACTGCAGCTACAGCTCACAAATTGCTTGTCAAAACTTATGGCAATTATGCTCCATTGGAAAGAACATGCCAAGAATGGTTTCATTGACTTAAAAATAGTGATTATGATGTGAATAATAAACAACGCTCAGGTCAACCAAAAAAGTTTGAAGACGCCGAATTGCGAACATTATTGGATAAAAACTCAGCTCAAACACTCCAATAATTGTCTGCAGTATTAAACGTTACTCCGATGACTGTTTCCAAACGTTAACATGCAAAAAGGTTCAAAAGGAAGGAAAATGGGTACCACATAACTTAACCGAAAATGCCATTGCGAATCACTTAAACATCTCTATTTCTCTGCTCACCAGACAGAAAAAAAAGAATTTTTCGTGGCGCATTGTGATTGGCGAGAGAGAGAAAAGTGGATATATTTTGACAATCCCAAACGCAAAAGGTCATGGGTGGACCCCGGCCACCCATTAACATCTACACTAAAGCGAAATATCCATGGCCACAAAGCAATGCTCTGCATTTAGTGGGATATGCACGACGTCGTTTACTACAAGCTACTCAAACCGAACGAAAATATCACGGGGGATAATTATGCTTTTGCACGACAATGCTCGACCACACATTGCAAAAGCCGTTAAGGAAACACTGATGTAGCTCGAGTAGGAAGTTCTCTCGCACCCAGCGTATTCACCAGACTTAGCTCCTTCAGACTATTACTTGTTCCAATCGATGCAGCACGGTTTGATGGATACACACATCAGAAATTATAATTTACTTTCGACATATGAGAAGATGCAAAGAGAGAAATTCGTATGGGAATTGCGTACACGATACGAATACGTGATCGGATCATCTGTCGTTTGTCACTTTTATTGTCACATGAGAACTGTGCTAACAAATGTGTCTTTCATATACATATATCATGGAATAGTATGTCCCATTCATATTTGCAAAATCTTTATTTATCGTATAGATATTCCTTCTGAGAAAGAATCAACTCCAAAATCGAGTCTACATAATTTCATCTTGCGCATATTTTTTATACGTAAAGGTTTCTCAATCATGATACAATATTTTGAAAACGTATTCTGGAGATTGATTGCACAAAATATTCTAATATAAAAATCATGATTTTCAAATTTTAAGTGAATCAAATTTGATTAACAGTATCAAAAATTGATTAATTATTCTACTTACAAAAATTTATCTAAATAACAAGATAAATAAGAAAAACCTATCTTCGATCAAAGCAAATCATAGTGTTTATGATTTATAATATTCATATATGAATATATAAATACAATCATTAATTCTTTAAACCGTGCGCCGATTTGGGTTGTTGAATTTGAAACATAATCATAATCATAAACTGAAATAATAATCTCATAATTAAATTGATTGTCGCCTTAAAAACTTGTAAATAACTTATTGCGAAAAAAATATCAGCCATTTGTATAATATTAAATCAATGCTCTATTAATTTATTTATTTATTGTTTGTCTCTCAGTTTATGATTATGATTCAAGTCCGACAACCCAAATCGGCGTGCAATTTATAAAACTGATAATAATTCATGCATCTATAAATTTACATATAAATATTACTAATCATCCATACTCGCTTTGACTGAAAATGGCTTTCTTTTCTTTTATTTGTGTTTAATTTTCAGTCCATTTCATTTGTAATAGCATTTTTGTATTACTTTTCCGTCTCAGTGTAATAAAGTGCGCATCGCATGAGCGATTAACGTCAGGAGTGCCGTACCAAATGCCGTGCGACTGTTGTGTTCTGATTAGATGGCGAATGATCATAATTAATTGCTTTTTCGCGAGTGTTGTGTATAAACTAAGGAATTTGAAAGAAAGAAGAAATCTAGAGGTTTCGGACAATTATAGAGTATATTGCACTCAAAAAAGAAGTGTTTAATTATAAGATATTAAAATAAAACATTTCTTTTTTGAGTGTACTTATTATTCATTTATTATTTGTTGTTTATAAAAGTACATTTGTTAAAAATACATTATTATTTTATAAAATATTCTTGCAAAAAAAGAAGAAAAAATTGATATATATTTTTGTAATAATTAAAAATTTTGAAATACATTAATTATTTTGAATGCCGCGTTGTAATTTCGATATTTATTTTACAAATTGACGTAGCTGTGTTAGATAGAACTTCGCCGCTCTGCATCATATTCGTGATCAAATTACCTTTTATTTTAATTTGTGATAATGGATTTATAAAAAAAATATTGCATATAAATATATGTAGATCCATTACTTTAAACTGAATGTGCTCGAATAGATTAGTGATAACCTTTAATTTTAAAATATATGCATAAATAAGCAAAATGATAAAAATTATTTTACAAATAGATAATTTTGATGATAATTAGATAATGATAGATGATTGATTCTTCCAAAAGACAACTTGTTTGTTCAAAGAAGTTCGATATGAATATTATGAAGACACACATTAATTACATTTTCTATATATTATTATAATAACGTCGAAATTAGATAAGAGTGAAACTGGCAGCCAGACTTAGCAGCCAGAACGCGGTAGCCAAGACCGAATAGGGTACTGGGGCTCCAAAATTAAAAAATTAATAAAACGCATTAAAAAATTATTGCAAGCAAGACACATTTGAGGTGGTATAAAAATGGTAAAAATATGTAAAAATTATAATAATCTGCTACGAGATGATTATTATTGATAACAAAAAAATTAAAGAACATAAACAATTGAGCAGCCAGACCGAACGCAAACTCGTATATAGCGACTTGAAAAAATCACACATACTCTTCAAGAGTACAAAACAATAGCGTAAGTAGCTGTCGGATATCTACCCCCATTGTTTATAAAAAAATTAAAGAACATTTTACTTTTATATTGAAATATATGCCCATGATACTTTTAAACTCTCTATACGGATATGACTTTGGCTGCTACCTAAAATGTTAATTAATTTTTTAAATAAATAATGACCTTCACCAGGCAGCTGCTTACGCCATTGTTTTGTCTCTCGTTTCACTTGTCTTGAAGAGTATGTGTGATTTTTTTCAAGTCGCTACGAGTTTTGCGTTCAGTCTGGCTGCTCAATTATTTATCCTTTAATTTTTTGTTATGAATAATAATCATCCCGAGGCAAATTATTATAATTTTTACATATTTTTATCATTTTTATACCACCTCAAATGTGTCTTGCTTGCAATAGTTCTTTAATGCGTTTTGTTAATTTTTTAATTTTGCGGTTCCAGCATCCTATTCGGCCCTGGTTGCTGCGTTCTAGCGTCTCTGTGAAGTTAGCACCTCAACTTTAAAAATCGGAAATTTTAATAACAGTACTGCTTGCACCCGCAATAGTTCTAGAGTTCCTGATAGGTTTCATCAATAGTACTGTTGATTTAGGCCAAAAATTTTAAAAAATAAGAATATGCGGTGCTAACTTCGCGTGGCACCGCAAGATTTGAAAAAGCCGATTTTTATGACGGAATCTCACAGTACTCGACGAGTACTACAGTTCCTGATCGATTATAACAATAGTATCGGCCATTAAATATTTTTAAATAAATTTTTTAAAAAAGAACTCGCACCTCAACCTTCAAAAAAATTATTTTTTTTGCGCCATTTTGTAGTACTCTTCGAGTACTACAGTTCCTGATCGGTTTTAGTGACACTACCCACCTTTTTAATATGTTTAAACAATTTTTCGATCCGCGTGCTGGCACCGCACGTCAAGAGTAAAGTACCCCTAAACAGCCAGTACTGGCCGACTTTTCGACTTTTTCCGACAGTACTGCAATAGTTCCGAAGAAATATGCATGTGTCGACCCGAGTACTCTTCGTTTAATATGTTTAAATAAATTTTTAAGTTTTCCGCTGGTACCGCACGTCAAGAGTAAAGTGCCCCTAAACAGCCAGTACTGGCCGACTTTTCGACTTTTTCCGATAGTACTACAATAGTTCCGAAGAAATATGCAGGTGTCGACCCGAGTACTCCCCGTTTAATATGTTTAAATAATTTTTTAATCACCATAAGCTTCCGACAATATTCGTTTACTTTCAGCAGTATACTTTTCTTCAAATGCAGCAAAAAAGCAAAAAAAGCAAAATTTTCCGCAAATTGCGTTTTGTTGGCACAAAATGCGATATATTCAATGCTCAAAAAAACAATGTTGTTTACACTTTGGCAAAATGACACATACTGAAAACTAAAGTCACATGATGGTGCTTTGACATGAAGGTAGCAACAATATGGCCCGATGCGATATAGTACTTACGCCATTTCATAAAATCCTTTAAAATTAATGCACATTTCTAATATACAGTGTGTATGTATATGAATGCTTGCCTCGAGTGTTAAAGTAAAAAAAAATAGATTTATCATATGTCCTATATTATAATGTTAATCCTAATGGAGATCAGTTCAATCACATTATCAAGTAATCGTTTACTCAATATGTATACGTATTGTTCGAATGCAGTGGGATTAATTTTGCTTTGTGGTTTAGTGGTAATATCAAGCATATCGCTACCTAATTTACTAATTGAAGATTACCATAGTTTCGCTGCATTTGATAATAGTTAGTACACAATAACCGCCGGTTATCGGTTGCGTTTTTCTCGTAGAGAGTGTCCACTAATGCCTTTACGCTTCGCGATCATACGCTCTTAAAAGCTCTTAATGTCCGCAAAATAGAACGAATTCTGGAACACACAATGCGCGGTTTACTTTCTAAAATGTTAATTAATACACAATTATACATACAATTATAGAAACAATTTGCATTTTATCGCACTGGTGAAATTACATTATTTTTCAACGTTAATCGTGATCATATGTAAATTACGTTGATAAACGGAATTACACAGAGGAGTAATTTTTAGTTGCGGGGCATGACTTTTAAGTTATCGTAACTCCTGCTCGGCGTCGGAGTAAGTACAGCGTACAACTCGGCATTGTTGTCTCAGAGTCTCGCATTACACGTCTGCTTTCCTCCAAGAAGTATACCTACTAATTATTCGCTGCGTCAGTCTCCTCGTTAGCTTTAGACGAGTGCAACGTATAAGAGGACAGACAGGAAATTCTGGATAAAGGCATACCGTATTAACGTGTTTGATCGACGCTGAATGTTAATGAAAATTTTCCACACGATGATTCCTTGCATAAATAATAGAATTACATCATCCGTTATAATGTTGTTTCTCATGCAATGCTAGATGTACAATATATTTTGAGATTTATTATTTTCGAAATTTTTTATTTTGGATAAAATATTGCAATTATAATGAAAGTTATTTAGTAAATTGTCGGTTACATGCGTAAGCGACCATATAAAAAGTCTTTTTGATTTTTTTCAGTTAAATTCTCGCGCGCACGCAGTTATAATTAATAATTTAAGTATGATATGGTGTTAAATACAAATCATGAATCGCAGACGTGTGATTGTTGTCTTTCGCAAAATTGAATGTCGAATAACGGAAGCAAATAGGTTGTCCACGAGAATACCTTCGGGAGAGCAAATACCAGCAATCACTGGCAATCGAGATAACCAACGATCTAACACGATTCTCTCAGTTTACAATTACTCGCTCATCCGACTCGGTGTTGACTCTCGACGATTGTTTCCTTCAACAAGTGCCTCTCCTAATTACTCGTCGACCTCATTAGAGTTCCTCGTAGACTGTGGAGACGGAGACTGGTAGTAAAGGAGCAGTCGAGAAAAAAAGAAAAGATGGTCGCGACAATAGAAGATAAGGCGAACCGTGAATCCGGAAGACATGACAAAAAGAAGTAGAAGTAAGGAATGAAAAACGAGAATGCGCGTAGTCGGATTCTCGTATCAACATAGATTCCTCAAATTCTTTTCATTTTGCGTCAATTATGACTGACGCGTTGATGCGAGATAAACGGACCCGTTTGAAAATGAGAAGAGAATGAATAAAGCGAGATGATTATAAAATTTAACATTTTATTCTACACGACTTATATTACTCAAGGTATGCAAAAAAATTATGTTTTACTTTTCTCTTTAAATTGTATCTTAGTTGAGTCTAAACATTGTGCAATTTAGGATATCATATGAAAAATATTAATAATCAAGTAGATACGAGATAATAATTATTATATAACTACCTAAGAATATCTTCTACATCTTTAAAATGATCACATTCGCCCACATTACTCTAACACTCATCTGAGAAACAGTACATAGAAATAAAGAGTATGATATGATGTATAATCGATTAAATAATATTAATAGTGAACGTATATACGTTACATTGCAAATCTAAGTGTTTTATTTTAAAACATTTAAAAACGTTTAGATTCTTATAGTCACTTTTTAATTGTTTAGAAACGTTTTAATTTTCTAAAAACACATAAAGCGCTTTTTTTAAAAATACTTTATATGTATTACTTTAATGGGAATTTAATGTATTTAAAATGTTTTAAACATAAGCGTTTAAAACGCTTGTATTAAAAACACTTTAAGTGCAGTAAATTCCTATTACATATATTATTAAAAATAACATGTTAATTTTAACTTAACAACTTATAATGGATTTTCTTGGATATGTAGAAAATGTTAAAATTAACATTTTAACCAAAATTTTGATTTTAACATTTTCCCGTATTTTGAAAGGACGAGCTGAGAAGGAGTTACCGTGGTGAGGCGAGCGTCATTGTAAGATTATGATTGTAAAGCCACCGATCGCGATATTTTGTGTGCGCTAGAGCGGATCGTGCGTTAAGATTTACGCGGGTTTGGATCAGCCGACGTCGTATCGGTCAATTGTAGCGCTAACTTATCCACTGGCAAGCACGTGCCGTTCGCTCAGACGCGAATATTTGTGAATTCAGAGTTGTCGTTGCTACTCGCCCGGATCACTGTCAAGTCATTAGAGTTAATTTCGTAGGTCGAGAATCCAGTCTATCTGAGATTAAAGTTAACTTGCGTGACTGAGCTACCGTAATCGGCTGTCGAGTCACATTCTTTCTTGTATTAAAGTTGACGAACTATTCAAGGAGCTGCTAAATGTACAACCAGTCTGAAGTACCGCTGCCGGCGGTCACGCGTATTATTTCCTATTGTATTAAGATCCACGAGTCATCGAAGAGTTGTCACGGAGCTCCGTAAATTTCTTTATCACTCTCCGTGTATACTCGACGAACTTACAAAATATACTGGAAACTCGTTGTTATTATTATTATTAATATCTGTCTAATTATTTCAGCCTCTATCTCGTTCTCCGACATCCTTCCCGCGCACTCCCCTCTGCCAATTCCGTGTCTGAGCTATCCGTTACCGTTCGTCGCGAGAATCTGTTACGATTTCTTTTGTCCGAGTAAAATATCATAGTAATTGTGCGAAGAGTGGCACGCTCTCTCCTAGGCGCCCAACTGAAGTAAGAGGACAAGTAAGACCATTGTCGACTAACGTACGTTGCAGAATAACGCAAAATATTTGATTACCTAAAAATTGAAAGACGAACCGCACTTTTTGCTCCTTAAAGTACTTTTGTCATGATTAAGAGCTATCGCATAATTAGAGTCACAGAGAACGCGATGAAGTTGTGCCGTTGTTCGCGAGTACGATCACAGTATATAATAATTGAACATAAAAATGAGGTCATTAAAAATTTTAATAATTTAATGATTTGTTTAATAATTGAATGCTTTATTTTGAATAAATATTTTTATTTAAAATATCAGAAAAACTATGAACCAGCAACATTTATATAAAAATAATTGTATTTGTTTATTTTAAATAATTTTTTTCATTATAGGAACTGTAACTGATATAAAATGCATTAAAAAGAATACAAATATAATACTTATGGAATTACCATCACTTGTTCCTAGTGAAGGAAAAGCTTTTACAATACTATTTACTAAATTTTGATAATCTCGTTTTGAAGGTTGTCCTGCTGTAGTTTGCTAAATACGAACCCTAATGATACATTGAATCTTTCTGTGCAGCCAATATACCAATTGTTTTTAATTTCTATTCTAAGTCGAATGTCAAAGGAGGCAATGGCGCAGAATACGAAATAACTCCTGGCCCTGCAGTAAGAATTGATAATAATTTGCTTGGGCCTGATTCAGACGTTATCTTTGAAACATTAGGTTGATCAGAATCTGTACATTTTGAAGCTACAAGAAATATTAATATTCATTAATATCTATAATTTACTGCATTAAGGAATAAAGTTAGTCAAAATTATAGTTGTATCCGAATCAACGTATTGTTCTATGACTACAGGCTCAATGTAATTTTTACATTCATATACAGGCAATATTTCTTGATCTGTTGATATTTTATCAGGTGAAAGAGACAATATTGATAATTTTTTATTATCAAACATTGATAATAAAAAAATAACATTTAAATCTGCTTTATCGGGTACTTCATCATTCTCTTCTACATCACACCACACATCTTTGTCTGAATTCTTCATTTGTATAACAATTGTTTTCTTTTTGCATCGTATTTAGAGATTTATCTCGCATACAAATATCTCGTATTTTAAGTCGAATAATGTCCATATCCGATAAACCTTCCTCAGACACAAATTTAATGCACTTACACTTTTATCCTAAAGCACAGTAGGATTTTTTTCCATTTTCTTTCTTATTTTACGCACAGTACAACGTAACACACGATCTTTATCAAAGACGAAGGCACAGGATTTTAAAAGATTTCGTCCACCACTCTCGCCATGCACCAATATCACGATGGGCTGTGTTCGTAAACGTTATTTGAGTGTCTCTGTTTTATCCTTATTATTTACCCAATGTTAAACAAGGATAAGGTGATACATGTAGATATCGGGACAATGTTTCCGAATGCAGCCATATTCTTGAGATGATAGCGCATGCGCGCACAGGTTCACGCCACGGATACACTTTAAACATTTTTTTTTAATAAGCGTTTTATTTTAACTCAGTTTTAATGTTTTATATTTTGTGTGTTATGCTTGAAAACGTCAGTAAATATATTACTTACCTAAAACATGTTAAACATTTTGCAATAAAATATTATGGTATTTTAAAATAATGTATTAAACAGCTGAATGTTTTATTTCCATATATTTGATCCAATAAAACACTCTAATATTTTATTTTAAAACACTTTATAAAACACTTAGATTTGCAGTGTACATAGTATCTGTAGAAGCCGCATCACTAATGCTGTTTGTAGTACCTACTCTGTTGCGAGTAAATATAATCGATAGACGGGTTATGTATTGCAGAAGGAAAAGTATTCAAGCAAAAGCAAAAGAAAAACGGAAAGATAGGAGAAATCAAATATTGGCTGTACAAATAAGTTTTAAAGCGTTTTTTGTGTAACGTATTTAACTTAAAATTCAAAATTTAAACTTAGAATTCAAATATTTTCGCGCTCTTTTGATATGTGGTGTGCGCTTAATGTGTACTATCAAAAAAAACAATTGACTTCACACAATTGGAAACTTAATCTCAAAATTAAATAGTTTTAAAATGGCGAGCGACAAGCAATTTATTCGACACTGCATTCGATACAAATTTCATCAAGGAAAAAGCGCTGCTAAAGCATATGAATCAATTTGTTCTGTTCTTGGAGACAATGTTGTATCCAAAAGTACGTGTGAGTTTTGGTTTAGGCAATTTAAAAAGGATGATTTTGATGTTAGCGATAGAGAACGTAGTGGTGCTCCTCAGAAGGTTACAGACAATCAATTGCAAGCATTACTCGATCAAAACTCTTGTCAAACACAAAAATAACTTGCACAGCAACTTGGAGTAACTCAACAAGATATTTCAATTCGTTTACGGCAGATGGAAAAGATTCTGAAGGAAGGAAAGTGGGTGCCGTATGCATTAAGTGAAAAAAACAAAAATGATCGTCTTGAGAAGTGTTTGAATCTGTACAATAAACAGCATAGAAAATCTTTCTTGTGGAAAATCGTGACTGATGAATTTTTTACGATAATCCTAAAAAGAGGAAACATTATGTGGATCCAGGACAACCCACTACATCAACGTCAAAACGTAACATCCACAGCAGCAAAGTTATACTATGTATCTGGTGAGACATAAAGGATGTGCTATATTATGAGCTGCTCCACCCGAATGAAACGGTCAACAATGATCGCTACAGTCAACAATTGATCGGTTTAAATCAAGAAATCGAACAAAATCGTCCATTTACTGGCAAAGAAAAACGTCCCGTGAAATTGCTTCACAACTCTAGGCCTCATGTTGATAAACCTGTAAAGGAAACATTACTAACGCTTGGTTGGGAAATTTTACCGCACCCAGCGTATAGCCCAGACATAGCCCCTTCAGACTATCATTTATTTCGATCAATGCAAAACGCCTTGTCCGGTGTACACTTTCGAGCATTTGAAGAAGTACGAAAATGAGTAGATAATTTATCGCATCAAAAGACAAAACCTTCTTCGCTTCTGGAATTCGCAAGTAGCCCGAAAGATAGCTAAAGGTCATAGATAATGACGGGGATTATTTTGATAATTAAGTGTGTTTTCGTTTCTAAATAAATAAATATTAAATTTGATTAAAAGCGCTTTAAAACTTATATTTGTACACCTAATAAATTGAAGTAGTCCAGTTGCGTTTGTTGTATCAAGGGTAATAATTGAAGATGGGTGTAAAAAAGTGAGTGTAAAAAAGGGATCCTTATGTAAAAAAGAAAAACTGAGCGGAAGGACAGGAATGAGTACACATCCGTGTCAAAGTGCTTCAGAACGGGCCAAGGGCTGTCTTTGTTCTGCCTCGCGGGACGTTATTAAAATTGGCCCTGCGGAAACTCTTAACGGCTTGACGAGTGGCATGTCTCGAGGCATTCTGAAATACAGATTGGTTGATTACGTTTCCCAATTATAGGCATTTGATATTTCTCTGTGATCTGTTTTTTATTCTCTCGTCTGTATCAGCGTCATAATATTTACCGTAAATCATTAGCAAAATTCGATTATGGTCTTCTTTAAAAATCCATTTTTTAATTCGATTTTGACTTTATTCAACTTGAACCTCTCAATTAGCAATTAATAGATCTTAATATACCTCATTATATTGGATATCTACTCGAGTTTGAACGAATTAAAAATCTACCTTGCCAATCATATATCATATTATCTCTTATAATTACAGTAATTACTTGTAAATTGCAGTTTTATTCCCCAATATGTTTTTATTTACTTGGGATAATTTCAAGATTTATAATAATCTATGTCAATATACATATTTCACCTACTGATATACAAGATCCTAAGACTTGGCGTAACGCTCATTAATAGCAGATTCCTGAGATTATTTTGGATTACAAAAATCTTAATAAAAAAATATCGAGGCTGCAGTAGTTTTATAATAATAATAAATAATAAATGTTCTTTAAAATTAGCCAATTAAAATATTTGAAATTCAGTCAGTTCCGAAATTTGCGCATTCAAGCATAACACATTGTACAGCAATAAATGTGTTTAAAAAAATAAAAGACAATATAATTAATTGAAAATATTGAAAACACCTTTATTATTTCAATGTGCTATGTTTAAGAGAAAGTGTAAATTTCAGACAATTCAATTGATTAACTTTAAATCTTTCTCATTTAAAAACTATTGCAGCTTCGACATTTTGATATTACGATTTTCTCTTCTCAAAATTCCAGAAATCTACTATTAACGGATCATACAAAATCTGGGATTGTATATAATATCTTACAATGCCTTCGATATCTTCTCTGTAGAATAAGATTCTGAATAATTTCGCGTCAAGAGCTCTGAGATCTCTCTTAGATCATCTCGATGCTTTCGAAAGAAAAAAAGAAGAAAATAATGCAAAAGTCCACCGTCCGACGTTCACCGCCAAAAACGCGAAGTTTCGAAGCGCGTATACGAAACGTGCGCCGACTTAAACGAGCTTATGACATGTGTAGGAAATCTCGTGTGGTATGCATGCGTTGTACTATCATACTCGACGGCACGACTCGCAGCTGCCCTTTCTTGAATGCACGAGATAATCTTAAAGACGCTTCCACTGCTTTATCTGCATATTCACGGATACGACTGTGAAGACGTGGAATGGGCTGTATCGAATGTCCCGACTTGGGCTGATTGCCGCAATACCGGGAAAAGGCTTAACGAACGGATTGTTGCTTCGTCGGGCGGCGGAGTGTGTGACCGTCACGCAGGAGGATGAATGTCTGACACGTAATAAAGCGTATTCTTTTATTTCCCTTCTCGAATGTGCGGAGATACGGCTGAGATATGCGCAACGACCATATCTCTGTGTACGTTGAAGCACGCCACGAGAAAAAAAAAATGAACTTTGAATTATACTCAGGCGAGAACTGATGGACATTGATTGACGCCATCAGATCTAAATTGTCAGACTCATTCGCCCCCGATATTATTGAATTCGATATGATTGATATCGAGTGGATTACAGTGAGATTGCAAAAAATCTTTGTTAAAAATGAACGATATAAATAAATATAGTTGTGCGCGATAACAATAAAAAAAGAGATACTCAAAAATTTAAACCTTTTTATCTAATAATAAAATTTTTTTATCTAATAATAATAGATACATTACCACGAAAAGTAACTGATGTATTAAAGGTGGCAGTTCAAAGTGAACATAAAGTGTATGCAACTTTCGGCCGATTTTCGAATCGCCTCTGCCCTCCCCTTCACCTCACCGCGCGCGGTCCAAATGCCGCTCGAGCGATATTTGATCTGCACGCGGGGTATAAGTAAGGTGAGAGGGACAGCGGAAGGCGGAGGCGATTCGAAAATCGGCTGAAAGTTACATACACTTTATGTATATGTTCACTTTGAACTGGCACCTTTAATTAATAATGTATCAGTTACTTTTCGTGGTAATATATTATTATTAGATAAAAAGGTTTAAATTTTTAAGTATCTCTTTTTTTGAACATCGTTTGATCTTTTCATTTTTATATAATTTTTTTCGGATATTACAAATATATATAAAAAAGTGATTTAAAAATATGTATTATATAACGAAAGAGAATGAAATACGACGAAACAGAGGTGGCGGAGGCGGGTAGTGAGGGAGAGGGAGAGGAGGGGGGGAGGTGTGGTGGGTCGAAAATCATCACTTTTCGACCGTTTGTATGTCCAGAACGGCTTGACTAATTTTAAATTTTTTTAGCTCATATTACTCGTGGCGATATCGTCTTTCAGGACATATAATGTTCGATTCAAAATTTTTTTATATTTTAGTATAGTTATGCACCCCCGAAAAATGGACTTTGGTGGCTCGGGATAAAAGACTTGTAGTGTCTTTCAGTTTTTGAACATGGTCTGAGACACTACTGCGTCTCCTGATATATACTTTGATGTTGTTTTTATAATAATTTTAAACTATCCATCGCAACAACTCTGCAGATGCTATCTCTGACAACAGATGTAAATTAAATGAGAAAATTGCTTAATAGTAGACGCAATCGTCGCGGTAAACCGCGTAAGTGCGCGTATATGTTATATATAGGTACTTCAATATTGATATCGGATTAAGCAACTTTTTATGTAAGTAAAGGTTTATGTATTAAAGTGGTGAGACGTTTACAAATTGAACGGTGCAGTAATTACACTTGGCATAATGTGCAAGGCATGTACAAAGAGCACGTTTGGTTATTAATTTCTTCCCGTAAATGGGCGCGTCTGCTTTGACGTGCGCGCATCTCGTATATCGAGCAAGGAAATACTTGGTCGATATTGAATATCCGCCTATCTAACTGCGCATCCCGCGGTATACGAGAAATTGCTTAACGAACAGGCTATAGACTCGCGTAACGAGGTACACTAATTCGCGCTCTCGTCTATGGAACGCTCACGATCCTTAAGGAAGCTTAGCGGATAATGCGCAATAGAGCTGCGTTCTATAGGTGGAAATTAGATTCGCGTTTCGTCGGAGTGAATTATATACAAAACGAAAATCGAATCGCGGCTCTCGTCAGCCGAAAACGTTTTCATTATCACGACTTACCGCACGCCGCGTGTATCTTGAATATTCATTTCTCTGTCGCGCCACAATGCGCTATTGTTACATCTCAATAGAATGCTATTCATTGTTCATACGTAACGTTTGCACGAATCACCGTAGCAGGGCGCCGCGCCGCGCCGCGCCGCGCCGCGCCGTTTGGAAACACTGACGAAATGCGGTGTGTAGCCGGATGCATTTTCGAACTCAAAGCAACTTGATTTTTGTGCCGGCGCGCTGCGGCGGGCGTGCAATAGCATTAACTCTAATCCCTTTTGTATCATTCCGTATTTTCGCTTGGTTTTCGAGGTTGCACAAGTCTGTCGTAGACGCGCGTAAGATGAGGGCGATGCTCGGTGAGATTTACTGGCGAGGAAGACATGATTACGTCCGTTAATTATTTCGTTGTTGAGGATACACGCGAAAAACACAAATCCTCGGCTCGAGCGGAGCGCTACCATAAAAAATTCACTGCGCCATTTCACGGATCAGAGGGAACGAAATGGGATCATGGCGGAGTAGGATGAGATCCTAAATGCCTTCGTCGTCGTAATTTTGCTTTACTACTGATTAATGCCAACTTCCGTTTGCATCGCGACGAGCGCGCTAAGTGTAATTGTCCGTTATCTCAATCAGCCATTTCCGCGCGGGGTGGACGGCAAATGGTTTCTTTAATTACATCGGAATTCGATGTCACAGTGAGTGAAACCTAGATATTATTTTATTTGTAAACCCCGTTTGCTCGTAAATAAAATTTAATTATATCTGCAATCAACTTTTTAGAGAATTTGTCACTGATGTATTCAATAATAAAAGGAAATATGATTTTGTTAGTATTTGATATTATCACCATCAAGCTGGAAATATGAACGAGAAATCCGCGGTCGACGCGACGGTTCAATATTAAATTCGTGTTATATAGACCTCTCTGTATATATATGTAAGTTCCTCGTGTTGTTTGCGTTCATATCAATGTATCGGGTGAAAATTCACCCTCGTTCCCGTAATAACGAGGCCCTCCGCGTTGTATCGCATAACGAGTGCATCACGAATATCGAATTCGCGCCGCCCTCCTTCATCCTCCAGCACGCTTACAAGCAGAATTGCTTAATGACGATACTCGTTCTCTCGTTCATTTAGTTTAGCATGATGCCAATGGAGAAACCACGACATAAGTAGATGGTGTCCTGCGTGCTTTCAAGCCCTTCTATGCTTCAAGTGCACCAAGGGCGGCTGACGGAGGGTGCAGTCACACACCACGTTCACGAGTGGGCAACCTTAAGGAGGACACATTATACGACCGAGTTATAAAACGTACTTTTCCGCATTTACGATCTGCATACTTAATCCTGTCTGGTCTGTGACCAACATGTAATTTCGAACTTTTATTCTTTGAAATTTCTTTGAAAGATAAAATATTTGTATTGAGATTTCTACAAGTTTTTTTTATCTCTAGATGTTATCTTTAAAAACTTCTTTTATTACAATTCCCTCTTTTTTCTTTATTTTCTTTTTAAAATTTAACGGGAGTAGAGAGAGTTATTTTGGATTTTGTTTACGTAAACAATTACTTAGAGTATCTGTATACTTTATTTAAAATTATTATTATTAGCAATATATTGTGTATATCAGGAGACGCGGTCTCCGATCATGTTCAAACAACTACTAGTTAATTTAAATTTAAAAGATTAATAATAGACACTACAAGTCTCTTATCCCGAGCCACCAAAGTCCACCAAATTTTTGGAGAGTACATAACTACTAAGATATAAAAAATTTTGAATTGCACGTAAAGTATTCTGAAAGGCGGTATCGCCACGAGCGATTTGAGCTAAAAAAAATTTTTAATCGGTCAAGCCGTTCTGGACATACAAGCGATCGAAAAGTGATGATTTTTTATGAAAAATGAAGTAACGTCTCTTTCCATTTCTTTTTCTTCTTCTCTATCCGCAATAATATACACCTCTCTCCTCTCTCACCTTTCACTCACCACATCTTCACCAACTTCGACCTACCACAATCCCTCCTCTTCTCCCCCTTCTTCCTCCTACTACCCATCCCCACCACTCTTCTCTTTCGCCGTATAATATTTCACCCTTTTGTTATTATAATATTTTTAAATCATTTTTTTATATAAATATATTTGTGATATATCTGTATTCTATAAAGTAAATAATATCCTACAAAAAATCATATTATAAAAATGAAAAGGTCAAGTCATGTTCAAAAAAAGTTCCTCAAAAATTTAAATCTTTTTATCTAATAATAGTGGATTACCATGAAAAATAACTCATATATTATTAATTAAAGGTGACAGTTCAAAGTAAACATACATAAAGTGTTTCAGTTGAGTGGCATTTGGTCTGCGCGCGGGGCGGTGAGGTGAGGGGAACAGCGGAAGGAGGAGGCGATTCAAAAATCGGCCGAAAGTTGCATTCACTAATATATATTATTATTAGATAAAAAGAGGTTGAAATTTTTGAGGATTTTTTTTTAACATGGCTTGACCTTTTCATTTTTATGATATGATATTTTTTTAGGTTATTGTGTTTTGATTTATTAATATTTGATTATACATTATGTGGATATGGATTTAATTATAATTTTTCGAGAAAAGCAAATAGGAATCAAACAAATATTAAACAGATAAGTAAATAAAATGTTATTTCTAAAAAATAAAGATTTTAGTTAATACAAGGTTCTTTTAATTGGATTTTTTAATGGAATTACATATTGATAATTCGCAAGGAATTATTTATAGAACACAATATATTAAGCAATATTATTATATTATAATATAACAATAACACAATATTTTACAACAGTTTACATTTGTTCGCTGCTGGGGGGAAGGGAAGCGGGTGTAAAAATATTCTAATTATTATTTTGTATAACAACATAAGAGTATATTAAAAGTAATTATTAAGGAAAAAAGATACATTAAGCGAAATAGTGAAGATATCGATTATTTCTAAAATCTTATAATTGGCTCCAGTCCTGCGAGATAATGAACTATGATGAAAGAGCAGTTTTATCGTATTTTGATGTAAAAAACGTAAATTGCTTAAGCTGAGCATAATTTTTTTGCAATTCCGACAATCATATGAGCTTAATATGCTTCCGGTTGTTGACGGCGAATAAAAGTCGCTGTATTAAATTGCCGTGAGTGCCGAAAATCATGCACACGGCATAGAACGATGAACGACATCGGCGTATGTAAAAAGTTACTGATGTGGCACGTTTGACGACATAGTTCGTTTCACACAGAATCGTTCCTGCTCGTTTCGTCACTCTCGTTCTCCCTGCCAATCCCTCGCATCCTTTTCACTCAGTCTTTCCATTTCCTCCCCTCTCTTTTTATTATTGGAGCTACGTGGGCGGAGGTATATGCACTGTCAGATCAAAAACATGAAAATGCGGGGGAGCCGCGGCTGCGTCCGGCAGAAACAATGAAAGCAAATACGGGCAATGGAAAACTAGCGAGCACAAAAGAACGAAAAAGTGGTCATTGCGAGTTACAAAGGACCACGTGGAAAAGTATCGTGGATATCCAGTTTGGGCAAACAAGAGGAATGAATAAAAAAAGAAGGGCAGAGAGAGAGAAGATCGGAACAGACGTGCGCACGTTCTCGCCAACTATACGAGCGGTCTCCGATATTACCGAAAACCACCGACTTCATAACCGATATCGACAGTCGCAGACGTTATCGTCATATGCCGAGTTTTTCCGGATGTCCGACGAGCAGAAGGGGGTTGGGAATCGATTGTGGCCAAAAATAATCTCCAGCCTTTTGAGCCTGACGTCTCGACGGTCGATTTCGTAAAAGAGAAAGAGACAATTATCGAATTTATTTGACCAGTAAAATCCATTCGATCATGTGAAAATCCCTACTCGAGTGCGCGATTGTAACGCTGTTTATGCAACAGACTAACCGAGACTGTCACTTCCGCATTATCGATGGAGGATGATATATGTAACTGTATATATGTTGTACGCACTTCGCCAACGAGACGCAGAATATGAGAAAGTCGCAGACGCGAAAGGGTGAAGCTTCATACTCGAATATCGTATTTCAACGATACACTACATACAATACATTTACGTGTATGATTGAATCAACGTACGCGTCAAGTGTCACAGTAAAGGCGGCCATGCATACGGATCGCATAAATTGCGATAATTGCAGAAAATTGGAGGATATGCAGATATGATAGTAATTATAGCATAACTCGGACTCTCAATAACAAAATCAATTATTTAATTAATAAAGCACGATTTTTCTCATTATTAATTAGTGTATATTATCGTGACGAAAAACTGAATTTTTTTTACATTAATTTTCGATAAAAAATAGTATGGTGTTTTCGTGAACAATGCTTTTCAATTATGTGCTCCTCAATAAGTAATTCGATTCACAGTGTGCACTAACTAAGTTCGCGGTTCGTGCCTTCTCGTGTATATATACATATATGACGCACACGTACGGTTTGCGTCAAAGGCACCGAAGTAATTGCAAAAAAGAGTTATTCTACCGCCCGGCTGGCTTTCACCGAAAGCGTCGCCATCCCTATCGAGGAGAGGAAAAGAGAGAGAGAGAGAGAGAGAGAGAGAGAGAGAGAGAGAGAGAGCCGCATGGCATTAAAGCCTCGAACGTTGCTTTCCACCGAGATGCAAATCCACGGTCTTATAACTAAGTCCTTCTCGAACGCGCTCACTACCTGGGCACTGTGAGGGCTTCACGAACACGCGACGTGCTTTAAGCGATTAACTCCATATCGCGGTTCATTAGTCGTGCAGTTTTATATAAAATAACAGTTCTCGCTCTCTACATTTTTTGATATTTATGAACGGTGGATCGTTACCACAGATACGGACAATATTTCCAGAAAATATTGGCCACGAGGAACTTCATTTTTTTCCTCTTCCGTGGAAAACGCGCGGCTGTCTATTGTGTCGCAACAATTCGCACAAACCTTTTTGACGTCGTTGAATTGTGATAACTGTCTCGATCACTATATTAACTGGTGAAAACGCTGTCTGTGAGATAAATGTATATATTCTTTTGAAAAAGAATCCCCATAAAAACGCAAGAGTATTTTATACGTAAAACTAAAATAAAAAATTTATTCATGTATATTATTGACAATATCGTAATATAATAATGATGATAATAATAATAATAACACATCTAATTGCTTGCAGTTATATGTTATTATGTAGCATTATTCTCTAGGCGTATATATCGAGTCTTAATTTACGAGATACGAGTGACAGACTCACAAAGTATTCTCAATTGAAACGTGCTTTTCAATTGGAGCCCTCGACAAAGAGTGTGTTCGAAGTATCGAAACACTGGCACTTACGCACAATTAGTTTCGAGTGTTGCATATACTTTCAAAAAAATTTAGTTGTCTCGAGTCCATTATATCCGAACCATTCTCGTGTGCTCGCGTTGCTAGTAATAATTTGTACTTCTGGGTGAGATATATATAAGGGTAAGAGAGACGTAGGACTCTTGAGTGAGAAGAATAAACGGCAAGCGCCGCGGGTAACGATCTCACCATTCGATACGAAAAACAGCTTTCTATACTCTTCACAGTTTATAGTAACACAGATTTTACGAATCTTTCTTAAAGCGTTTCACAAAAAGAATACAAATTTCAGTAGCTTCAATATGTAATATGATACTGTAATATATGAAATAAAATAGAATTTGTTAATAACGTTAAATATTAGTAAAATTATTTAACTCAAACACACATTCTCGATTATATTAAATCTTATTATACTCTTTCTCTCTCTTCTTTATTATCTTGTTGTTTATTAGTTTCGCGATACGCGTGTGTATAACTCGCTTTTTAATTATGATACTTAAATTGCATGTACGCGGGACGAGCGAAGCGTGGAGCATGTGAATTTAATAGAAAATCCGCGCGACACATTTCAATAAATTAACGAGACGTTGTACATGCACCGGAAATGATTGCATTCGCGGATAGTATCCCGGGTTTTTAAGCACATCGAGCGTTGGAATTGGAGCTCAGGTGCATACCGTTCATTCAGGAAAATCCCTGGGAGGAGACGAGGCAAATTTATTGCGCCTGTCGCGGAAAGGAGAGGAAAAGAGTGTAATCGCGCGCGAACACTGTCGATTCGTTTGGACTCTCATATCTGAAATTGCTGTCGCCTCGAATCTATTATATCTGAGCTGGTGAGGCCCGAGAGAGCCGGGGATCTCTCTGTAATAGAAATCCGTAGCCGAGTTCGTTAATTCGCGCAGGCATACGCGAGCGTGCAAGAGGGGAAAGCGGTAAAAGCCGAACACAGAAAAAGTGAAGAGGTAGGAGTGATATGGTAGATGCATGAAGAAAGGAGAGAACACAAGAGCGAAGGGATGAAACTCGATGAAAAAAGAAGTAAGAGATCGGCAGGGATGAAGCTCGGGATGAAGCTTGGAGTGCGACTACTCGAGAAAAACAGGGGTACCTACGTTTTCTTTGGGGGGGGGGGGGGGAGGGGGTACATCTGCCGCGTTGCATTGTGCCGCATGCTGCACTCATCCGCGTCATCCGATCTGCTTGACGCAACCTCGAAGCTCTTGAGAAGAAAAGAGCGAGCGAAATGACGAAGTAGATCACAAGAGGAAACGAGAGAAGATAGAGAGAGAGAGAGAGAGAGAGAGAGAGAGAGAGAGAAAGAGAGAGAAGTTGCCGTCCCCTTTCCTTTGCGGCCTCGTGCCAGAGTTATATCGTAATATCGTCCTACCTGCCGAACGATAAATCCGCTCGATCTTTTTCGGCGAAGTACCCACTCAGATTTATGAGGGAATTAATAACAGATTCAACGAAAAAATCTCGGCAATATATTGGTTACCTACACGATTATCTACTACGAGTGAAGCCGAAGAAAAAAATCACGTGACCTTAACTTGAACCAAAACCAAATCTCGAATCAGATGCAATGAATAGCTTCTTTGAAAATACCTACTTTTTTTTTAAAGATCTGAGTGAGTTATTTAACTCTTAAAGGGATGTTGGACTGACCGCCGCATTCCAAAGAATCGATGTTTTATCGATCAAATGCGAGGGTACAAATTAGTTCGGTCCGTTTTCCAAAAGATGATCGCCTCCAAAGACGGGTCATTTTTTCGAGATGAAATTCGAAAATTGCCTGAGAGATGGAAAAAAGTAGTAGCCAGCGATGGACAGTATTTTAATTAATCTGTTCATTCATTTTGTTTTGAAATAAATGCATTTTTGAACACAAAAGAAAACGGACCAAACTAATTTATGCACCTAATACTTACACATACACGCGCGCACCTATAATTTACTATTTACTATACCGACACTACATACCTACTACTATATCGATATCGTATACATACGTACTCATAAATTTTCAAATCCTCTTTATTCTTATACTAAAACCCCTAACTCATTTCTCTACAAGCATAGTATTGGTCTTTTATTTAATTTGTAGTGCGATCTAAGCTTATGTTTCATATATGTATAAAGTATGATGCTTTTATATACTTCTAATGTTGTGGGTCCACTGAATCCTTATTTTTTAAAAACTAATAAAATGATACTTATTAAGTTAATTTTAGAAGCATTTTTATTATATCTTTTGATACTTAGATTTTTATTTACCTATTTATCTGTAATCAAAACTAATTAGAAAAATTAAAAGTCAATATTACTTTCTTATTTAAAGCATGTAATACATAATAGACTTTGATAAACGTTCAAAGATTTGATACGAATTCAATGAACTCACAATGGACAGTTAAGGATTATAATGTACATAAATTAAAAATTAAAATTAAAACAATGGATTTTTTCTATTTAATATCTCGAAATGTGTATAGAAATTTGATTGTGTGTCAGCAAATAAAATTTGTGTCAAGTAAAGTTGCATATGATATTACCGTTAATCCGATTGCATCCTATTTATTCTCATCGAATTCAGATCGAAATTGCTGACGCAAATTATCCACGTTGAAATTTAATTTTACATTTAATTCGATCATAAAAAATCGTTCATCTCCGTCAGTCATCGTGGCCGCAGATAAAAATTGTTAACTGTTTAAACACTCACCGCCGCAGTAAAATGGCGTGATATATCTCTTTTTCGTGCGCAAGCAACATTGGAAAATTGGACGGAGCAGGATGACGGAAAACGGTACGGTATAAAGAGAACGCGCCCCGCCCTTATAATCCAGAGTACATTTTTCACGCTGGCACGTTATATTACATATTTATATCACGCTCGATGTCCGACTCCCTTCGCGTTACGTTGGATATGCAACAACTGTGCTCTTAGGACACGGTGCCCATTAATGATTCAGCGAACCGAACAAAATACGGTGCTTGAATTTGTTCATGCTTTCGTAGGAGAGAGTTAAGCAAAAAAGGTACGACGAATATAGGTTCCGAAAATTTCGAGTCCTGTTTCTATGTGCACACGATATTAAGTATTTACAAAAAGCATTACAAATTCAAAGAAAAGTTCACATTTTTTAATATATCTGTACAGTTATATAATATTTACTGAAAACATTCCTGTGAAATAGAAAACTAAGTTTATTACTATGATAAAGTAAGCTTTAAATAAAATTAATTAAAAGTTGTCATTTTTATTTTCCATCCTGCAAAACATTTTAATGCAATTAATTAATAGGTACATTGTTTTTTTTTTTTTATCGTACATATATATGTGTAATAGGATAATATTATTTTAAATGTTTCCCCTCTTTCCGGTTTCTCAAACTTATCGCTGTATGATTTAATCAACGAAGTGCATTGGCTCTGAAATTTGATTAAATGCACTGCTGCATTGCGGAGTGCTTTTTCTCTCGCATCGCCATCGAGTTTACCTTTTGTCATTCTACGTTTCGTGTAACTATGGCGGCACCCAGTCCCTTGTATCACGATATATGAATCTTTCTCATTCCCGTTGGGGGATTCTGACTGACGGGGATGAGGATTGGGAGCTTACACGTGATTACAAACCCTCCAACGAAACCCTCTGGCCAGTTGGCCTACTTTCATATAACTTTCAACGTACTATTCGACCGTTTGAATCTGGCTATCCGCGCGAGATCAGGATATAATATCACCAGCTTCGAGGATCGAAACATAAAGTAGGATAATATAGGTCCAAGTCGCAAAAAGCACATTCTAAAAGGGTGCAAAAGTTAAAAATTAAACATTTAAATAACTCAAATAATACATTATTACTTTTTATATCATGACTTTGTTAAAGAGTTGACGTAAAATATATTTTATATAAATTTGCTACATATAATATACATAGAATATTTCTGAAATACAATAGTATCAATATTTTAGAAGTTGATTTTTAATTAATTTAATGAAAAAAAGTTCATATAAATATATGATACAACGATCTCGTTTCAGAGATACGGAGTGTTAAAAATTCTATAAAATTATCATTCTCCTTATTAAAAAGAAAAGTTCCTTTTTCGAACTTATGCAAGTAAATAAATAGGGTATTTATTTTTTACCTGTGTATTTTTTATCTATAATCGATTTTGTAAGAAATCAATGACATATAAACGAGATTTAGATAGTACATTACTTCCCCGAACTTGTACAATGGACAGAATCCAATTTTTTGCAAATTTTTATATTATTGCATTACAGTCCCGCTAAAGGTTCTTTCACTATTGGTCCACCATGATTCGCCTTTTTCGTTTAATTCCTCTTTTCGTTTTTTTTTTCTCTTTGGCTTGTAGTTTATATGATCTTTTTTAATAAAGTACGTAATTTTAAAAATCATATTTTTCTAACATATTGTGAACAGTACTTAAAAACATCCTGATATAACAAATATATTATTTGCGTAGGAGCATGTATTTTATATTATCGGTTTCAAAGATACATACACCTTTCTTATTTTTTATTTCATACTAATCACTACAAGGCAACAATGTATATGTAATGTAGAGATATTGGTAATATTATAATATTTTGATATCTACGCAGAGATTGAAGTGAATATTTTGATCGAACAATAAGGGCGATAACGATTGTCCCCGATTGCATTGTCTGGTCCGAGATAATTTATTACATCGACGAATTTATGGCTACTAGTGCGATGAGGGGGGTTAATTGCATATCCTAGTGTATGTTGAGTAGTTGATTCTATTATTCGAATAACGGCTGCTTCATTTACATGGATAATTAGGTAATGCGATATTCGAAACCCCTACATGTTACTGATATACACCTCTATTTGCGATCGTGTATGAAATGGATAAAATATCAGCATTTGATTAATAAAATCATCGTTATGGATTATTGCCGGCTTTCTTTGAGTCTGTTGTGAATCAGTTTGCATGATTAGATTATGTCCTATGTTACGTTCAATTGTTCGTTCTCTTAATTTATCGGATCGATACTCTATCTGTGTATTTTCGTATTATGATGAACGAGAGAGATAATAATAGAAAGCCTTGCTTAAGAGTAAATACAATTTTCGCAGGAACAAATAATAAATAATTAATATATATATTTGGGGGACTACGTATATTAGTTAATAATGAATTTGTGGCTCGTAGCCCTTTTCCTATTATTATTAAATATGTGTGTGTGTGTGTGTGTGTGTGTGTGTGTGTGTGTGTGTGTGTGTGTGTGTGTGTGTGTGTGTATTATAATATGATAAAACATTATTCTTTTTATTACTTATTTTATTTTTATTATTTGTTATATTTTAATTATCTATTATATAGTATATGTAACGAAACAGTGTCACGAGTAATTAATTCGGTTGTAGTGTCATGGGAGCGACAAGATTCAACTTTCTTATCAGTCATTGTGCAGTCGAAGCAAAGTGAAAGCGATTATGACAGTCATCGAATTTCTCGGTTACGACGAACGGGTGATGCTCCCACCCTGTGCATGCGCACACCACTGTGAAATCCTATCGAAGGGTGTACGTGATCACGATCAAGGGTCGTTGCATTCAAACACTCCGATCGAACGCTTTTAACGTGTCTCGAATTTACATATAGGGTTACGTCTCCATTCGTGGCCTAACTGAAATAATCTCGTTATGTAAATGGACGTCTGTGAGATGCGATGTGACGCTACGGCATCGTTCTCGCAGCGATGCGTTCTCGAATCTTTTCCCCGTCATCTTTTATATTATCTGAAAGTACGCGCAATGACTCGTTGTAAAAGTCATCGCAAATTTTGCAACCCACATATCACAGCTCTAATCATGACATAAGTTTGGATATTCAGACGTTTTACTTATACTGGGAGTGTGTATTAATTTTAAAGGATTTTCAAGAAAGATGGCGTAAATAATATTATATCGCATCGAGCCATATTGTTGCTATCTTCATGTCATCAAAGCACCATCATGTGGCTTTAGTTTTCAGTATGTGTCATTTTGCCAAAATGTAAACAATATTGTTTTTTTGAGCATTGAATATGTCAAATTTTGTGCCAACGAAACGCGGAAAACTTCGCTTTTTTACTTCCATTTGAATAAAAGTGCTGCTGAAAGTCAATGAATGTTATCGGAAGCTTATACTTCGATATCAACATATGAGAACTTATAAGAAAGGTGATTTTGACACGGAAGACAAGGAATGTCCAGGCCAGCCGAAAGAGTTTGAAGATAAGGAAGTGAAAGCTTTACTCGGTGAAGACCCAAGTTAAACGCATGAAGAGCTTGCAGAATCATTAAATGTTGATCGATCAATGATTTCCAGACGTTTGAAAGCCATTGGAATGATTAAAAAGCAAGGAAAGTGGGTGCCGTACCAGTTGAAGCCGAAGAACGTCGAAAGGCGCAAAATGACCTGTGAATTGTTGCTTCAAAGACACAAAAGAAAAAGTTTTTTGCATTATATCGTGACGGGTGATGAAAAATGGACACGCTCAGATAATCTGAAGCGTAAAAAATCATGCAGGCCAAGCGAACCATCAACATCAATGGCATTGCCGAATATTCATGGCGCCAAGCTCATGCTCTGTACTTATGTTAGTGAGATCAGCTGGGTGTAGTGTATTATGAGCTGCTTCGTTGGGTTAACGAAATCATTACTGAGTAACGCTACCAACAACAATTGATGCAATTGAGCCGAGCATTGAAGCAAAAACGACCAGATTACGCGAAGAGACACGTCAAAGTGATTTTCCAGCACGACAACGCTCGGCCACATGTTGCGAAAGCGGTCAAGAAAACGTTAGAAGCGCTTAACTGGGATGTCCTATTACACTCGTCGTATTCTTCAGATATTGCTCCTTCCGATTATCATCTATTTCGATTGATGACTCATGTGGCCTGTCTGAGCAGCGCTTCCATTTTTATGAAGATACGAAAAAATGAGTGGATAGCCTCAAAAGATGTGTTATTCTTTCGAATCGTGGAATCCACCTATTATCAGAAAGAAGAAAAAGTAGTGGCTAGCGATGGACAATATTTTGAATGATCAATTTGTAACCATTTTTTCACAAATACAGCCGTATTTTTACCAAAAAAATCCCTTAAAATTAATGCACACTCCCAATACTTCAGTCAGCACGACATGCATTCTATATGGTTTCAAATATTAAGTAACGAGTAACACATATTGGAAACACGAGAAGCATTGGAAACAAGGCGTATCTAGACCGAGCGATTTCACTTGTGTCAGAAGTATAAATTATTTAAGTATATTGTGTTGAACAAACATCAACTCTTCAGACTGGCATCTTGTCTGCTATCGTGTTCTGAGAACACTATCTTGGAAATATGACTGTTGCTTGTCTAAGAAATACGCAATGTGAAAGAATGACGCATTCAAATGGTCAAGCTGCAATACATACCACTGCATACCAAGTTAGGTAGAATCGAGAATGAAATAGCAAACATATTTTGTTTCTTCTATAAGAAAGAGTTGCAAGTGTTACGATCATAATATGAAAGTCATACATAAGAAATTCAAGACAAAGTCTAGGGCTATCTTAAATGTTTTCCGGAAATTCATTAAAAATTACAACATATTTTAATATACACACGTACACATACACATATACACACACACACGATTTATTAAAATTCACACAAACGTTTTAGAGTGCTTGGTATTAGAGGTAAATAATTACATCAATTATACACTGAGAGAAAAACAATTACTCTTCTTCAAAAATAGCTATATTTTCAATTTCTTAGAGTGAAATTTTACTGTAAGAAATTTAGAGAGTTAGCAGTGTGTGTAATTATAATTGCAAATATCAAAAATTTTTTCTCTGTACACTGTCTTCTCGCGAGAGAGAAAGCGAAGTGCTCTTACATTAGGATAATTTTACAAGCTCTGTCACAGGCTCGAAAATAAATTAATCAAGTAGAAGCTCGAAGTTAATGTCAGGTGATAACTTATATTCTTACAGCAGCGCAGCTCGGGCTGCGAGCACTCGCGTAATCGTCCTTCGTGAATTGGATTCGTCGTGAGTTACGCGACAGCCATGTGCTCGTACTACTTGTACGAAGAGATGTGACGGTGTCTCGTTATTTTGTGCATTCACAGCACAAGATGTCGCGCAGGTCGTCCAGTCTTTTATTCGCTGACACGGTGCCGCGCTGCGTGGCTTGGTATCGCCCGTGCACGATTCATCGTAAATTAAACGAACGAAGGGAGCAATCAGCGATTCCGCAATAGACTGTCGACATAAGACTTGTCGTGTCGCCGGGTTTCGTTTAAAGACGGGTGACAGCATCTATGTAAAGCTTGCGGAAAGAGAACCTAGGTCATTTTCCACATTATTACTCGTCTGTCGTTAAGAAAATCCTCGTCTATTGTCCCGGGTTAGTGACGAGACGACGGAACGGATCTTTCCCTTTTCGCTTCTTCCGCTCATCGAAGATGAGAATTCGAGAGATATGTAAAGAGTCGCATTGGCCTCTCTCTTACCGAGAAAAGTTCCTCTCCTGTTGCGAGAGAAGATGCATGATGCATATGCATGGCGTTCGCAAAAGAACGTCATGATTCTTCGCGTGAATCGGGCTGTCATACGTTTTTTCTTTCCTTACACTTTCTCTTCTTTCCTTTTTCCCTGTGTCTCTACCGTTCTTCCTTTACTTTTTTTACCTCTCCTGTGCTTCTTTCTCCCGTTCGTGAAATAAAACAACTCAAGCCGACTTTCGCGATAAGATGGAAAAAGCAACGGCGTGTATCTGTGTACTCGAGATTATTTTATCGTTGCGCATTGCGATACACTTGGGATTTGGCTGTTTTCCACTCTTTTTCCTTCAAAGATAGATAGATGCGCTTTGGTTAAAATTTTTCTTGTCGACATTCTATCGATGCGTCATAATCATTTCTTAATTTTACTTCATACTTTTTAGATAATTAATTAAGATTAATCGGATTAATTTGAACAAATTAAAAAATTATGTAGAAAATAATATCTTTATAATTTATATTGTGTGTATTTACTATGTGTAGTTAGTCGAGATTGGTATTGATACCCTAGTAGCACAGAACATTGGCTATACATTGGCTAAAATTGGCTAAATGTTGGTTATATTGGGCATACATTGGTCAATGTTTCCCAATGTAATACCAATATTGGTTATATAATAAATGCCAATGTACAACCAATATTGCATGTCAATCATTATTCAATATTGGCTTTACATTGGCCAATATTTCCCAATGTAATACCAATTAAAATTTTTTGTTTCCTTTCTTTCCATGAAATAAAGAATTCTGATTGGTTGAATTTTTTTATGCCTTATGTGTTATGCGTTATGTAAGAGTCTGTGCTCCCCGTCTAAAGCGGGAGGCGTCGAATGGCTCACCGCTCGGTGCGATTGACTCGCGAGATCTGTAGACCCCAAGTTCAATCTCACCTGCGCCGAAACGAGATTTTTTCGCGTTTTAAGAAGCCGAAAAATATATTTTCTATATATCAGTAGGTATACGTCTCTGATATCTGACTAAGATAGGATTCTGTGAATCAATCACCTGCAAATCCGAAAACAATCTGATTCGAGAAACGAGTATAGGCCTCGAACATCGGAATCAAAGTGGAAGAGGCCTGTAAATGTCCTATGCTCCACACAAGGATATAAAGGGTCAATCATCATCATCATTAGCAAAATATTGAAAAACCAATATATAGCCAACATAAAACATTGAACAAAAATTGAATTCACAATATTGGTTCAATAATATTGCACCAATATTGTTGAACTAATATTGGCTAAATATAAAATAGGTGTCTACTTTACAATATTGGACCAATATTGAAGGTTACATTTTTACCCAATATTGGCAAAATATTAGAAAAACAATGTACAGCCAATATACAACATTGGGTAAAATTGAATCCCCAATATTGGTTCAATATTGTTGAACCAATATTGTTAAATCAATATTGGGTCAATATTACAGATTAAATTTTCACCCAATATTGGCGAAATATTGGTCAAACAATATATAGCCACTTTAAAACATTGGGTAAAAATTATATACCCAATATTAGTCCAATATTGTTGAACGGTTGAATCAATATTGGTTAAATAAGACTAGGTGTCTATCTTACAATATTGGACCAATATTGGGTACACAATTCTTATTCAATATTTATTATTGGCTGTAAATTTATTTCCCAATATTGCACCAATGCTTTGTGTTACTAGGATAAGCTATTATTATATCATAATCTTATTAGCCGTATGTCTTATTAATGAAAGTGCACGAATGTCGTGTGCAATAATTACAGCCAATAGGAGTTTATGAATATTACGTCCATATAACAGGGATCAACCTGGAAGCAAAATTAGGTCAGCTGTAAAGCGCATTATTAATTTATATAGACGTAATTAATGTCGAAATATGGATTATAAGCGAACATTATTAAGGAGAACAAGCAGATATAGCTTCGGCGATAATCTAGAAGACACACGTGATTATTTTGTTCACCTTATTCGTGATTCTTGATTAGTAGACAATTAATAAAACCAATAAGCGGATACAAAAAATTAGTTGACACCTGTAATTTGCGATAAGTAGCTAATACAGATATTATACAAATTTATCATTTTGGAATCAATTTCTATTTGACATGTACAAAGTCTTCACATACGAGTCTCAGACAAAACTGACTTAAAAAGTTAAACTGTATCGGTCGTCAACAACAACAAACAGAAATATGTCAAAATAACAAAAGTGTCCAACGTTTAAAATTTTTTTTTTATATACATATAATAACAAACATTATTAAATATTATTTAAAAGTTAAATGTAATTTCGATGCAAGCCTTCAGTTCTGATCGTAAGTTAAGCGCATTTTCTTGTAGAGTGATATAAAGTGCTTCAGAAATCAATCGTTTTCCTAAATAACGTTCTTCGTCTAATATTAAGATGTTCTCCCAATCGAATTCATGATTAAATTCAATTCGGTGATCTGTGATAACAGAATGAATATTCGTGTTGCGGTTAATATGGTTCCTATGTTCCGAAATTCTAATTTTTAATTTTCTTCCTGTCTGTCCCACGTATGAGGCGGAACAAGACTTACATTTTATTTTATAGACAACATTTTTCTTTTTATCTCGAGGAAGAACATCTTTCTATACTTTTATTACGTTACTTAATTTATTTACTCCAAAAAACGCCAATTTAGTTTTACAATTATTTTTTATCCTTCTAAATTCATCAGAAATATTTGGAATGTAAGGGAGAACAAACCATGTTGAGTTCTGAGATAGATTAATATTATCCAAAGAATCTCCTTGTTTATTGCTTTTATGAATTAAGGTTTTTAATCTAGCGTTAATAGTTTTAAAAATCAAGTTTATAGGATAGTCATTTTTTATAAGTGTATTAATAAAATGTTCAAAATTTTTTTGATAATATTTCGGATCAGATAAGAAAAAAGCTCTATCGGTCAAGCTAATAATGATGCCTCTTTTTTGTGATAGTGGGTGTTCGGAAAAGTAATTAAGATAAATTCACAGATATTATAAATTTACGCGCGTGAACATTATATTGTAATATATTAGCTATCGATAATAACATTGCATAAAGATATATGCAATGTGTATTCTTTACGTCAGTTAATGCGATTCAAGATTTATTCAATTATTCCACACTATTTTATATATGTATAAATTGGAGCAATCTGAGACATCTTTTTGTTAAATTGATTTATATATTGGTTATTACCAACGTGTAATATGGATTTTCTCCATCGAAATAAAAATTGATCGCACGATTCGCTATCACAGTGTATGACGTCGAGTAAAATTAATCTTCCTCATTAATAGCAGACAGAAAAGGTATTTATGCGCTATAATAAAAAAATCTCTCGGACTCATGTGTGGTCGGTCAGTGTGGTCGGACGAGAGCTCTGCGAAAAGTGTCTTTCGTTCGGGAAATGAGGTAATAATACCGTGATAGCACATGGCCGGAATATTATGTTCCATTAGCGAAATCTCATCGTGTCTCGCATTGATTATCATTAGGCCTCCCTACACGGTCAGTAATACTGAGTCAGTATTACTGATCAGTATTACTGACAGTATGCATTAGGTTTTACAATCTTATACGATCAGGTAAGGTAAATGTCCCAGTCTGTGACCATATAAGAAAATCACATGAGTTAATACGAATGAAAAATACTCTAGAGTGATTAAAATCAGAAATCAATTATACCGAACTCAAGATTAATCATTTTTATATCGAAAAACATGCTTTACTGGGGTTGTATAATCTAATAAATATAAAAGAATAAATAGCAAACTATGTAAATGTAGACATTAGTGACCGCTTGATTTTAATTTTGCCCTATTTGTGACTCCACGGTTAGTGACTGGTGCATTGGATCGAATGTATCACCATGTATCACTTAGTGACCGACGCACATGATGCAATACACACGATGTCCTACTAAGTGACCTAGCCAAAAGTGATAGCATTGTCACCAAAATTTTCCTTCGAGCATACATCGAATATTTCCGTTTATTCGTCCAAAATGTAACTCATACGTGTTTAAAAACATATGGAGATGAGTATTAATTGTTATCTTTTTGAAAAAAGCAGCAAAATTTAATGTTATAGCTAGTTCTCTTGAGACAATGACAAGTAGAAACATGCGTGTTTTATTGAACCGATTTGTCATATTCACTTATATACTCAAAATTACCAACCTTTTTCAGAATTCACACATAGCACAATATTTATTGACTTAATGACGATACGGGCACCGTATTTCACATTTTCATGAGTTATCTGTTATCCAAATATCACTACATCACATATCAAAACGATGGATTATTAATTGAAAAACGTAATAAACATTGTTTTCGGAGATAAATTACTTGAAATTTCTGATTAATTACATAAAAGTCTTAGAGTGGTCACAAACAGGGTCATGGTCACAAACTGGGACATTTACCTTATTATTAACAATATTTCACTTCAGTTTGACGTGATTTTACGTCAATATTATTATCTATGGCGACATGGATCTTAAGGAAAAAGCATGTATTTAAATCCAAATTATTGTCAGTATTCTACATCAATCCATTAATATTAACCACACACAATCAATAATATTGTGTCAGTATTCGTTGATACTGACAGTATTACTGACCGTGTACATACAGAGGCCTATTAATGATGGGGAAATCAATAGCACGCGCGTACTCGTCAGATTTCATGGAAACAGTCGATAAGCCATTCGAAGCATGGCACAATTCGTAATAAAGAAGAGACAAGGACAGAGCGAATCGCAAATCGCTCGACCATTCATGAGAGTTCATTCTTTTTCACGGGCGACGCACATGTATGTAAGCGCGCATGTAAATTCTCCGGCTTCCTCACGAAGAGCCCCTTCGCGGAAACGAGAAAACGTGGTTGTACAGAAATTGCTTTGCCGTGTTTCGCCCGCGTATACGATTTGCCCCTCCCTTCACTACCATATCCACCGTGCTTTTTCCTCTCCATTATCTTACTTCGGTGACTTACACTATTCTCTGGGCCGCGTATCTCGATGGGATTCATGGCGGAAATGTAATAAGATCGTGCTTGCGCCCAACGATATTTCCTACGAAGACGAACTCGTACGTTAGATCAGTCGCAATCCATTTCGTGCAACGTACACCGCACACTTCTCGATAACATCGACGCGATCATGAATATATTTGCAGCTCTTGCGAGGAGTATATCGCGTTCTCCGTGTTTGTCTAATTACGTTGCTTGTTTCCTTCGTGCTTAGACTTTCAACGTTGATACGATCTGTCGATATAACTTTTAGTGTCACGGAATAAATGGCTTTGCACGGTTGAATACGATCCATGGAAGCTTCTCGTACGTTATATGATATCTAATAATATTTGTGTTTCTATTCTATATCATATTATTTTGATATTTACGATCATATCATGCGAATAAATGATTTGACAACAGATTAAATGTCTCGATTATTATCGCGATGATCCACTTTTAAATTTCCATCATGGAAGCAGACGGCGCCTGCTACATTCAGGAAGCGTTCACTCGCACAAACGTTTTGAACAGTGGCGATAATCTCGTGGTTTGATAATTCTTTTGATTCTTTTCGAGTGGATACTGCTAGGCGCAGCCCCTTTTCGAGATTCCTATACCCTACCACCCCACAGTCCGACCCGCATTTGCCTTTCTCTCGGTCGAGCCTTCCGCTCTTTGCCGCTTTCAAGGAATATTAATTACGACTGCCTCACAAAAGACACCGACCGGAAGTTTTCGCCGGCTATCAAATGCAGAACAGGTTAATTAAATTCTCGCCGCTCGTGCGCGGACCGCAAAAGGGCCCCGCGACGCACAGCACAATGCTGGGGTCAGAATGCCACGGGGCACTGTTAATTAGGCACGCGATGAATAGCATTGCGATATATATCCGGAAACACTTCTAGTCAACGTCACGACGTCTGTCGTCCATCTGGCGTCGAGTAATTCTAGAGAACCTGTGTAATTGTGATACTCACATGTATTATATATTAAATGAAATTACACGTTCTCGAAAATTATTTCAGATGAATAGCGAAGATTAAAACATAAAATTATAAATCACGCAGAAAATAAGCGTAGTTATAACAGATAATAGCAGAAGCACAAGAAATTTATTATTTTAGATATATATTATATCATTTATTGTTATTCATATATTATAAATACAAGTAATGAAAAATAATAAATTGAAATTCCTATTCTGATAAAATATTGTATTATATACATAGAGAAAATTTTATATTTAAAATTACTATAATATGGTAGAAACTGCGGACCATCGTATAATTATAAGTTTAAATGCTATAATTTCTTTAAAAGTAATAATATAAATAACCTAGCAAATATTGTTGTGAGGGTCCACCCGAAAATACAAGACATAGTAAGTTGTAATTTAAAATTGTATTAAAACTTAATAAAAAATTTTCTCCGTGTAGTAACATTTTTTATTTCATATAATTTTATAGAAATATAAGTATTACAATTTCTTAATGAGACTAAAAAAACAACGGAAATTTGTGTAATTCGTATAATTCTACAATATTTTATATAATTGGTATGTTGCTATAGATAATAACATGTATGGTATATACGTATTGTTCTCTTTTTGTGCTAAGCTCACAAATATTTTCAACAATGTAAAAATTGAACTGGATAATCCGAGTCCGGCATAGAGAGCCGAGTACAAACAGGAGCACGCGTTAGTTACGCAGACGGAGTACAACCATGCGGATGGCTGTTTTTGCCGGCGGCTATGCATGGGCGTATACTGTACGCAGCCGCCGGCTTCTGAGCTAATTAGGCGATATCATCGATATACGCGGCCAATGAGGATTGATTTTCATGTATGCGCGGGCAGATCTGTACGAGCTTAATTGGGTAGAGAATGCCACCGCATGCAGTTTATATTGATCGGAATGTTCACATCAACGATGTAATCATATTTGTCCAGGCATGCTTTGAGAGCCTGCCGTCCCGTCGTGTTTGCTTAATAATTATGGATCGATTTTGGGACCGGATAATATTGACCCTCGACGCTGCCGCGTAACGCTCCATCGTGGCGTATGATGCAGTGCCGCGGTGCACGCGCGCGGTCTCGTGCAAACTGGAAATCACACGTTGCCACCAGCTACATGGCGGGAATTTGTCGGCACGTTTTCGTTTGAAAATCAACTATGTTTTTTTTTTTTTTTAATTTCGTTTTCAAAATGAATCATTTCGACGATTTCATAACGTGTCTCATTTTTTTTTCCTCACTGAGCGTACCGCTGTAAATAAACCAAGAGAGAATGCATACCTATATATGCGTGTGTCGACTCGATAACGTCTCTATCGGTGCACTCAACGTGAGAATCGTAAAATATAAGTTTCGTGATCGAGAGATATTCCTGTCGTTGAACACTGGAAACAGCTACTAAAAATTCAGCGGGTCGTCGAGTTTGGTTGCGAGGATGCGGTGGCTTTTAATTAACGACATGGTGGAGGGACGGTTGGGGAGACTCCGACACAGAGCGAGAATCCAGTGTCGGTGATCACCGCGGAGATATGTAACGCTGTGTACGTCGCGATGGTGGCCTATAAACCCCCGCGGGGATTACACGTGCATACGTGCGTAAATCTGAAGCTGAATGGCCGATGGACGCCGCGCCGACCCGTAGCTATTCCGTCCGTTGGAAATGTGCGAATGAACGGACAAGCCCATTTGTGTGTACGCGGACTTCCGAAAGCATCGCGTGACACTGGCGAGGTCGTTCTCGTTCGTCAAATTCCGACTGTTGAAAAATAGCGGTCCGCAATTCCATTTCGAGGTCTGATTAGCAGGTTGGTATTAGTAAAAATATTTGGAGGGTAAAATGCGTAGTAAAGTAAAATCTGCAGCTGTGAAATATAAAAATGTAGCAAATGTAACAATATTTTCTACTTTTATTTATAATAGTTAAACGCGTTACACAAATTTATAGCTTTGCAAAAGGCTTGTCGAATTATTAGAGGGTGTCAAGCTATAATCAAAATACGTCAAGATGCAATTGCATTTTGTGGTACAATGATAATGGAGTTGGAGTATTGCTGATATTAAGCAATTAGTGCGTTTAGATGTATTATCACATATAAAGCTGTTGCTAACGCTTTATTGATCGAAATGTTATCTATGGTACATAATATATGTATAACTTATTTAATAAATAATAGTATATCATATCTATATTTAAAGATCGTTCATTTCTACCTAATATCCAAACGAATATGCGAGTCGATGTTTTCGACACTAATACGACTGCGAGGTATATATTGATTCGTGTGTGTTGAATATAACGAATAGAATTTGCGGTATCGCGTTAGCCGCGCGTTAGCGTGTTATCGAAAAGTGGTTACTTCGACTTTTCCGACTCATTATCTCGGTAATTAAGACGAGAAGTTAGCGGTGCGGTCGCCGCGTGTAATTCTAGGAGCGGTGCAGAGAGCAGAGCAGCGGTGTTATCCTATCATCGTGCGGGGTAGCGCTACTAAAATAATTCCTATAAACGTGCATACGCGCACACGTTTGTGTATGCCGTCTGGTGTTAAATGCCGAAAAGTGTTCCGTGCGCATGGCAGGATAGGTGTTACACGGTATCCCAAGAGGTACCGGTGCATGTCGGGCTAATTGATTCCCAACGACGACGACGGGGGACAAGGATGCGCACGGGCACATATCAGCACGGGTTCATGTGCATATGCATATGGCGGGGCTCGTTTATGTATATGAAGGACCGTGATTTTGCGATCTACGACGTTGCTAAGATGTCTTTGGACAGCCGTTGGTAAAATTCAAATGTGACGCGCAGGAATGTCGCGTGAAATTCTTGTTTTATTTATGCGAAAACCCGGGGCATACATCGAATTTTAATTAACGCGCGATATCACGTATATTCAAAGTACCGCGGTACATCGGTAACGCGCGCAGTAAACGCCAAGTTAAGAGTCGGAGGAATTAAATTTAAATCACGATTTTATTGTACAATTAGCACGCAGCGCGACGTATCATATATTGGAATGTGCATCGATATGTTGTATATCTCTGCACGTTGCAAATCAGAATTAAAAGCATACGTTTTTCCATTGATATCATAATAAAATTAATTTTTCAACACTTTTTAATAACGAAATTTCGTAGCAACTGAAATAAAATACATATATATTGTTTAATAAATTTTAACGCTGATTACGACGCAGTGCAATTATTAGTTTCAATTTCTATTTCTCCCTATGTAATCTGAATTTTGCTGCTCAATGATTTTGTTGATAAACCCGACCTTTATTATTCGAAACGTAAATTGTGCAATTGTAAATACCTCTGCATTCTCTCTCTCTCTCTCTCTCTCTCTCTCTCTCTCTCTCTGTCCCCCCCTCTCTCTCTCTCTTTCTCTCCCCTGCAGTTCTATCTTTTTGTCGTATTCAACGAGGATTAATATCGCGCATCACACCTATCTCTAATTATTTCAGTGATAATTATTATTATTGATTATGTCATTATTATCTTGTTATAATTATTGTTACAACGATCACGATTGTATTAATTTTTTGCTGATATTCTCACCGAACAAAGCTTCCTCTAATTCTTCGGCTTTACATTTATATGCATATCATGTTTTAAAGGCAATTAATATGTTTTAATGCGACATATTTGGTTTTAAATAATTTTTTTATAACTTTTAATTCAATTACCCGAGTGTATCAAAAGTACCAAATACGCGTGTATTTCGTGCAACTTGCATTTTTTATTAGAATAGTTTGGCCTCAAGTTTTTTAATAAAACCTGAGATACAGACTGGGCCTTTCTTGCCTATTATTACGTGCTGCGAAACTAAGTTTTTACAGTGGTGTAAAAAAGAAAAACTTATAAGAAAATTGGTTGGTAACATTAAAAATATTACTCGAATTCCTACAGATCACTCCTTATCACATCCTTAATAACAAAATCATGTGACTAAACAATCGATTCCCACCAGAGATGGATTGGTAGAAGTGGAGTCATCGAATGGCCACCAAGATCTCCTGATCTAACTCCACTGGACTTTTTCTTATAGGGACACTTAAAATCCGTTGTTTATAAAACTCCACCGGAAAGTATCAACGATTTACATCAAAGAACTGTACAGGAATGTAGAGCTATTCCAGCAAATACTTTCCAAAATGTTCGTTCAGAATTTCAGAACCGCCTTTATTATTGTTTAGCAACGGAGAACATTTTGAACATTTGTTATAATAAATGATGAAATTTTATGCAGTAACTATGACTTGCTATTTTCTTAAATATCTCCTAAAATAGTGGTCGAGCAAACAAATGTTTCCTACAGAAGTTACTTGTTTTTTTACGTAGAATAAAATCCTGTAATAAAAAATATTACATTTCCATTAAAAAAAATAAATTTGACCTTCAAATTACGTTGAAAACGCCCAGCAAATAAAAAATTGAGAGTGCCGTTCTCTTTCCCCCTCGAAATCATGGAACACTTGCTTTTAACTTTTTTTTTGTATCTTTTATATTTTTCGAGATAATCAGCTGGAAAGTTTTCCAATGAACACCCTGTGTATACAAAATTTTATTTTTTTAAATTCGCGCACACGCTAATCTATCCCATGAGATAAAAAATACTATTAATTTTGTATAGTTTATACTTTTATTAGTCTATATTTAATTTCTGAAATTATGACATTTTTTCTATATTTGGATACTGCCATCTCTATCATAGAATTTTTTATCGCCGGCCGTCGCCGACAATGTTGAATTTTGAAGACACAATCAATTTTTTTATTATAAAAATTTTGATAATTTAGATAATTTAAAAATGCATCAAAAAAATTAATAAAATGTGCAATCCAATTTCTAGTAGACAGTAGAAACTCGTTGTTAAATTTATACTCGTTATTAAATATACTATATTATATATATATTAAATTTATATTTATATTATATATTGTAAAAAATATTATAATATTTCACAAATATGTAAGAATTTTTTCAGATTTGTATACAGTACAGAGTAACGTAATTGCATTGAGGTTCGAAAACTCAGGCGTTACAAACCAAGAGTGGAAATTTCACATTTCACCTACGCGACGCAGAGTTAAGATATATGTACATATTTTCGCAGTTCTGTGATAGCTGTATTACTTTTGTGATAATATCGGTTATTAGGCACGATAGGATTATTTATTTCGTCGAGGCGTGTGGAATCCGATACGCCCACTCACCCTCGCCGCCACTCACGACGAAATTTGTACGTTGCCCGCTTTGGCAGTTTACGTCGACAGTTTGAATCGTTTCCGCGAGCGGCTATCTTTCATTCACGGTGGGGCGATATTTGGCCTTTTCATTAAGCGACGAATGCCGCTTGATTAATGGAGTTTGGTTACCACGCTTGTCGTTGGTTTCCATCGCCGCGAGCCGACAAACGCGTCAGTCACTCCACGCTCGGAGTTTGTGGAAACGAGGTAGAAACGAAGGTTTTAGCGGAAATCCCCGACGTGGATTGGTGACGGAGCTGGCGAAACGCGTTTTCATATGACGAAGAGAGCCGTTTTGCAAGATGCACTAGGAGAACTTAGAGAGAAGGGTATGAAAGTAATAACTTTTTCCATTTGAACTTATCAGTTGATTATTACACGTTTTAAGGAGATATAATTTCTTTCAAAAATTTGATGAATTTGAAAAACATGGGGGGAAGTACATATGACACGTAAAAAATTTAAATTTTCAATATCACAGAACACGCAATAATACATTTTTAATTGAAATCTTATATAAATGTATGTCATCATACTATTAAATCATGCTTTTAAATATGAGATTGCTAAAAATAAATTTTATATGAGTTGATTTTGAGCATCGGTTATTAAAAAACTTTTTAGAATTGCTTTCTAGCGAAATGTGCCAAGGAAAGAGATATTGGCTTATCCCGTATTTCACGTAAATGAAATGCAATACTGGACCGTGAAAAAGCAATGTACGATAGCGCATGTCTCGTTGTATAAAATTGCTTTTACTTAGAGATCACTGCACGTCAAAGGCGATTTAACGATCGAAAAAATGCCGGACGCTCGAAAAAAGGTCAAATTATGCATAAGTTTTATATCTAGATGCTTATTTCATTTTCATATAGATAAAGGCGTGTGTATGTAATTAAGGATGCGCGTGCACAACTCTAACTAATGAAAAATGCTTGTGTGAGAGGAACGTAAGTGCATTACACCAAAAACGAAATGCGATCCTCGACTCGGTGTATAAAATACCCCTATGTAAAAGATATTTCTACCGCGTGGGAGTGAAGCGACGCGTAGAATAACCGTCATCGCGATTCTCGTTTCTACATAGTTTTCGTACAAAAAGTTGACGTGAGATCCAACACGCTAAATAAATACGCGGGTCCACGAATGATTTGCAAAACGAGAATATCAACGTCGGCGATCAACGTCGCGTAGCGAGCGCGACAGGTACGATTCGCCGTATAAAGGGGAGATGGCGCGCGCGATACGTTAAAAGCCGTTTTATAGCAAAGCGAATATATGCATCTTCTCCAACATTATAAAATACTTTTGCGCCAGTGCGCATCAAAAACGGAATTCGCGTTTGTTTCTCCAGCACAAAAAGAGCACATCGATGAGCGCGCGCGCGCGCACACTCATACACCGTGCGGCGCGTATATCTCCTTCAAAGGGGCAAAGAACGTCTCTCTGTGTATAGGCGGTGCATACGGACAGGTGTGCGTGCGCGTCTACGATATGCAAATGCACACACACACACACACACTCACGCGCGTGTTATAAAACACTTTTAAGCCAGTGTGCGCATCGGTGGCTGTAGAATCCACATGCAAGCAATGCCGGGAGACTGCGGGACCCCTCCGGCTCCTTTTCACGAGTGCATATAATGCGATCTCATTTTATTCTGCATCCCTACCTCTTTTTCCGAGCCCCTCCCGTTATCGTCTGCATGCGTATAATGTCGACGGACGGTGCCACGCAATGAGAGGAAAAAAAACTTCTAGCCTTTTCCTCGTTTCGCATATAGGTATTCGTCCGTATACCTTTGGCCGTATCTTGCCCCGGCTTCGATTCTCGTTAACTTCACGATGCTGGGGCGTTTTCTAACATTGAGCCAGTCACGAGCATTTCGCTTACACGCATAATTAAACGAGAGAGAACACTTTGAAACAATATTTATTTTTAAACGCTGCAATCGCAGACTGTATATTATACATCATGATATCTTCAATGGCATATTTTAAGTATGCAATAAATATTAAGTTTCTGAGAGAATTGCAGAATTAATATCGTTTTTTCTTTATTACATGATGATTTTTTATTTTTACTTTACAATAGAATAATTGTGCTCTAATCGTGATGGATATTTGTAGCAAAAAAAATGCATCCTTTTGGATATATGGTATAAATTTTTCTTTCAATTTTATTAATAGAATGGAGAATTAAAAAATAGTAGCAAATTAAAAAAGGAGTCCAGTCACCTTCTTTTAAAATATTTATCCTCCTGTCTAATTTTTATACATTCCGTGTATTCTAGAATATGTATGAAATATCGCCTTTCGACGTGGCATTGACTAATCGAAGAGTACGATAACTGCTGAGAGAGATTCGGATATAACTCACTTGGGCTTATAGCGATATCCGTCGTTTTTAGAACTATTACATCATCCATGAAACGGCGATACAAGTACGCGATATAACTACGTTATCGTTGACGTGTTCTGGGTAGAGGGTGAGGGATAGCGATCGTCGCGGTCGCCGCAACGATAATCGAGAGGTTAACGATCGTGTGTGCGGCATGGACGAAGGTAACATAGAAAACAACGTGACGCACCGCTATTGATTGTTACGTCGTTCCGCAGCTACTACGGCGCGGCAAAGTAACGTCGTGTGTGAACGAGCGAGACGCCGAGGGGGTGGTCGAAGGGTGAAAAAGGGAGGATAGTCGACGAGCGAGTTAGAAGAGAGACAGAACAAAACACGAAGACGGCGGGAGAGAATTCGCGCGAGCGTATGCCGTTGCATGAGGCTTCGACCCTCTCGACGTAACAAATTGCTTATTGCCACATGCTCGATTCTCACACCGTACGGAATAGGGTTGTTGCTCGGTCTCGCGATGCTGCCGGTCCTATATCGCTGCGACCTTCGCCCATCAGTATCGCGGCGTACACATTTCCCTTCCCTCCCGACCATGTCCCGCGTAGCGTGCGTACACGCATCGTTGTGGACGGACAAATCCGCGGACCACCCTCGAAGAGAGCAGGAATGGACCGTTGTTTTTTATTACTCGCTGGATCGCGTGTGGATCCGGCACCGCTATCCAATAATGCGGACCCACAATGCATGCGCAATGCATAAGCACAGGGGCCCCTCTTCTCCTTTTGTCAGCTGGTATTACGTAGGCTGGAGAGAACTACCGGAGAATGCAATATTCTCTCTCTCTCTCTCTCTTTCTCTCTTTGTGCTTTGTGGTCATTGGAAGAAAGAATATGGAGCGAAGGATCTTCTTTCGAGAGACAGATTCCATTATGAGAATCATAAAAACGCGAGACGTTTTCGAGGATCACGATCCCGATTAAGAGTGCTATAATCGTCGTCGTCCGATCGACGTCGGCATTACGGACTCGAATCGAAAAAGGGAGACTGGCTTTCGACGTGGCTCGCGATTCATCTGGATAAGACAAGTGTGCATTCTTTTGCATCCGCAAAGCTGGTATCGCTTTAATCGTAATAATATTCTCCGAATCCATATCCAAATGCGTTGAGGCCAATCGAAGTATTCGTAGAAATAATTAGTGAGACATTTAAGACCGAAGTTCCGAGCTTGATCTCTAATCACTAATCACTCTGATGGCTATCACTCGGAAGAGCCGTGCACTTTGTTCCGTGACTTTAATGATCCGTGATTGCTGTTTGGTAAAAATTCAACTACCAACTGACTGATATAGAAACATCAGCGTTCTAAAAGGTTGAGCTGCAAACCTCGGAGCGAAGCCCCGAGGATCCTCAATAGAGGAAGTTCGAACGAATGAGCGGGAGCGCGATTCTTGCAGAAGCCCAGGTTATTTCAAAGAGAAAGAACGGAGTACAAAGAGTACAGCGAAGCCGGCGGGCTGAAGAGAACAAAGAGAAGGGTCACGGATGGGACGAGAGAAAGAAACAGAACTGAAACAACCGAGGGGGGTTCGAGAGAAGAGACGGGTGCGGTTCATCGGACAGTCGTTATCTTATTATCGATATCGCATCGCCACTTGCGCCTTCGCCACCGCTTTTCCTCCGCCTGAACAAATGTTTGCGCCGTGCTGCTGGGAACAGATAGCGGCGTGAAGCAACGGTAGAGACTGGTCCTGCAGAGAACCGCTTCCTGTTTGCCTTGGGATACACCACGGGTGCACACACACACACACACACACACACACGTGCGCGTGTGTACGTAACACAAGTATCGCACGCTCATCGCGCGATTTCACGCGATCTCGAAAGAAGCTATCCGGGCGTCGGTTATTCTCCATTCAGAAGTTTACATCCGTTCACGTATACCGAACACTTCCTACGACAATGCAAGTTAAGGGGGATGCGCTTTCGTAGTACGCCAGGTGAAATGGCGTATTGTACGTCCGGCGTACTGACTTCCTCATCTTGTCTGAGCGAGTTAATGGGTCTGATAAACATGTGCGTTTTATCGAATGTATTACACCCTGCAAATACGCTGCTGTATTATTTTATAATAGATAACTTCCCATTTTTCATACAGGAGTTCAACTATTTTTCAGAACGAAGAGGTTTTCTAAAAAAGTTTCCCAGCATTTTCATGTAATATAAGAGTTTGATCAAATATTGAGAGTAAATTTGTAATTAACTCTCCAAGTGCATCGTGAGTCTTTCAAGGAACAGTCCAAATAATCGAAGTTTCTCTCTGTATTTTACTATTATATAAAAAAACAGCATAATATCTGAGTCCAAAAACGTTTACAATACAAAGTGTAGAAATGTAAAACAATAAGAACAACTTTCCCTCATTTTTTAATTGATTTAGTAGGAGAAATTTGGTGAAAGAAAAATGACGTGAAAGATCCACGATGCATATGAAGGGCTAATATGTAAGCATTCTTGAATTTTTTTTAGATTTTTTGACCGTACAATTTTATTTATTATTTATTTTTTAGAAGATAATATTTTGTATCTTTGTGCTCTTGTATTAAGATAAGAATAATCACATTTGATTTCTCTCCACTTTTTTGGAAAACCTTTAAAACTTAAAATGTTTTATATTTAAATATGAGAAAGATTCATGCTACACAGTACATGTATTATTATACAATACTATATACAGAGTATATACGGTAAATGCTCGAAAATATTATTAATTTTCTTTGAGTATTAGATCAGATAAGAGAGCTTTCTGTATTTATAACACAATTTAACAATTTATTTTCCTTTAATTACATGTACATTAATATCATAAGATTTTACTTTAATCATTGTTAAAAGTTTACTTTAATCATTAACTCTCTTTATTATATAGGGTATTCGGAAAGTGCCGGGATAACACCAGTACAACCTTTAATGGCCTTAATCTTGAAAAATGTTATCCAGATAATGATCTTCAAGAGATTTTAGCCGTCGATAAGATATCTAAGATGATGCTAAATACCGACGATACTGTAACTTTCAAGCATTATAACTCGAAAAATACTTTCATGAAAAAATATTTTATTACATCTTATATTTTGGAAAGCTATCGAGGTGTGCTACAAGAATATGTAATGAAAAATAGAGTTCCATTTAAAACAATTGATGTAATTTTTTCTGTAATACTTATACTTTCCATGATATTCAGATGTCCTGGCACTTTCCGAACACCCTCTGTATTTGTGCGAGCTATAGAATTGAAAAATATTGCATAATGTATCATATTATTATAATATACAAGAGAAAGTATGCAAGACTTTTCCGCACTATATGCTATTCAATTACGCTGAGTTATCACGCTTCGGAAGTTTGCGCTTGCAGACTTCCGATGCAGCCTCGGTATAGGATGGATATGCACTTTCATAATCTATCGTTGATATACGTAAGGCTCGCTTAGAATAAACTTCCTGATTAACTTTATGTGTGAACTGTTTCGTAATAATGAAGATGAATATTCATATTTTTCATCGATGGATATTCTGTGGCAAGATTTGTGGAAGTACATATATCTTTCTTTGCAATACGTTGCACTAACTTTATGAAAATTGTGCATTGAAATTCAATATTATGTACAATACGGATATACATTTATTTATCTTTTTTTTTTTAATTTTCCCTAAAGGAATTTGAATCGTAAATGTAATGTAAAAATTTATAGTGATTCAATTATTGGAAAGTTTATACCTACCAATTAATATTTGGACACAGTCCAAATTAGAAGTACAGTAAAATGGAGAAAGATATCGATTTTGATTATTTTATATATAGGGAAGATTGTGAATTAAATCAAGTTGTATTGCGTTACAGAAATTTGCACCTATTTTCACGATGATGCTGTAGAAGCATTTTGTACATTTATAATACGCATTCATAATACGCTATCGTTTTAGCTATAAATATATTATGCGAGCTTTAAACGAACTTTCTGATTATGTTTATGACCGGGCTGTCGCTTGGTAATGAAGATAAATATACGCACACTTTATCGTCGCATGATTTGTCGACGGCTATGTGGGAAAATGCGTTCTGCGAGAAATTATCGTAGGTAATTACGTCGACAAAGGGACGACCCGTATAAGCGAACACGTGGGTGTCATACTATTGTTATCAGAAAGGACCTAAGTTACATGAAATTATCGTACATTTGAGAAAATTGCTTCTTTCAATATCGAAAAAAGCGAGGATACATCAAGGATATAAACTGCATTTTCTCCGAGAAAAAGTTTACGAACTTTAGAAAAATAATCGAAAAAAGGAGAGAACTTCATTGTTCCTGGGACAAAGTAACTGTCTACAGAAATTAATTATCCGCTACGTGTTATTTTGTCGGAAACGTTATCCTATAACAGCTTGGTCGCGTATTTCTTAATGATACGTAACTTGTACTTTCACATACACATACATACACACGCGCGCTAGATTAATTGAGACGGATATCAGCCAAGTGACTACCCCTTATGCCATAAGCATAATTGGCTAACAATAAGTTTTGCGTGTCGTAGGGGATGTCGTCCTGGACAGAACTGTTTGTAGTCAGCAGAGGAGTTTGCATCTACTCGCGTCCGTCGAACGCTTTCTACGATGACTCAATCCTCGACGAACACGCACTTTCGTAACAAGCGCTAACCGTGCGTTCGTATATACATATTTTAAAATGTATGCTGAAGAAACGTTTTCATTTTATATACGGGCTAACGCCACCAATGAGAAAGCGAACATGTGCGGTACCGGTTCGTGATTTATATCCCAGAGAAGGATTAGATCCGATCAGCGTCATTTTAGCGTTGCGAGAGTTCATCGTCGAGAAAATTATATTATTTACTGCGTAAGAACGATACGCGATCTGCAAATTGCGTTGCATGAAAATGCGCGTGCAGTGATGTAAATTTAATGGAACAGCGTCTAATACACAGGGTATCTCTTTCTTTTCAGATTTTATTCGCAACGACGCGACCCTTTCGTACCAAAACTCAGCGACACATAACTCCGAAAAGTGACGATGGCAGGGCACCGGTTTAAAAGTACGTAACACGTACCACACCGGTACCTGACTCAGTTGCTCTTATATTGGTGGAACGAATCGCTTTACCAGCCGTTCCGCGAGCTATGCGAGCTGCATTACGCTCGCTCCTTCGAACTTGAACGACAACTCAAAACAGCCTCGGGAGACGAGATCAGCGGTGATAAACCGTGACGAACGAAAATGCGCGAACGCTTGTCAGTTGATCCGGAAGGTATAGCTTACGGATACGGGTAGCCTCACGGGAGATTAACTGGAGCAACGACTTTCGCCTAATCACTAACGCGGGCTGCTAATCTTGCGCGACGAATAGGCCCTCGCGGATTTGGATTAACCAGTCTTTCCGTTGTGCGGACATGCAACTATCCTTCCACTTTCACATAAACTGTCCAGTAAAATTGATACGACATATATACATGTATGGATTCAACGAAACACGAATGGTACGCGGATTTTATAAGTGAAAGATAAAACTGTAGAAAATGTAATATTATCGTAAACGAGATATGGTATATAAACATCTCGTGTAATTGAAATAGTTCCTAAGCGTAAGTGGAATTATCTCTGATCGTTAATGCTCAACGTAATTTTCTACAGGAAATTAGATATCAGAGTATTTTTAGGTATAACATGAAAAACGATTGTGACATGTGATATAAGCTGTGATTAAGAGAAAAATATAATTTAGTTGTGTAATGCAACCGTACCTTATCTATAGAAAACATAACATATAAAATTGAATCAAGAGTTTCTGGGATAAATTTAAAAAAATGTGTTCACGAGCAAAATAAAGATAGTCGCAAGAACGAATTGATTCTAGGTAGAAATCGATACTTTAATCGCACGTCGATGATATCAAGTAGAAAATGAGAGCGTAATCTCGCGAACGTGATCGCATGCGGAACGAGTCGATTATTCATTATACGAGCACTATGAATCGTTTCGACGTGACGATGCGGCGCACGCAATGGCACTCCGATCTCGACTGATTATGCGATAAATATTTCCTAGGTGCGAGATTAGATTAAGTTTTGGTATGACGCGGTGATGCGGTTCATGATGCCGGCATGAAACGCTGCAGCGAATTGCGAATGATTACGATTACGTGCCGACGATGATCCAGTGTCGTCACGCTTGCTGACCGACCTTATAATTGCGGCCGCGCAGATACAATCGCTAATAACTGCTCCAATAGTTTTTATTCGTGAATCATAATTCTTCTCTGATTAAGCAAATGAATACCTAGGATTTGGAAATATACGTTAAAAAAATTAACGTACTACCGTACTACTTTCGTAAAAAAAATATCTCGGTATCATTACGCGTTACTAATTTTAAAAAATAATATTGTTTAGAAAATAATTACAGCAATAACGTGGAAAATATGCTACGTTAATTCATACGAAGTATCTTGAGGGACAAAGTATCGAGCTATCGAAAATTCGCGACCACCTTTTATATCAGAGACTCAACTTATTTCGCTTAAATTCTTAATCAAAGATCGATGCACCTCGGTAACAGCCACCTCAATCCCGCGGTTTGCTGAACATCCACTCGAGTGGGTCGGTCGACCGACTTCTCTTCAACCGAAAAGACTTACTGCAAAATTTTCCGAATTTTCGTTCAATCAGCTTTTGTGAGCCGATGACGCTAAAGTAATTTCGCGTATATTATATTACCATCGCTATATTTTATAAAATTACATATTAAAAAAATCCCATCTCTTTTCGATACAATAGCATAGAAACGAAGTAGATATCGCGGGACGAAATGAAGGTTTCCTGTTGGATACGTCCGTCCTAATGTTTACATTTCATTTCGTAATTAAAAACGTAGCAATTAATTTTAATCAAGCGGCGCGCAAGATGAAAAACGTTGCGCCAGCGAGTTGATTTTTAATCGCCAGCTACTTTTTGTACTTTCATTGTGGTTGCACCCGTATTTACCGTATCCAACCGAAAATGAAGCGTTGTCAAGGGAGTGTCATTTGTACCGGAAAAATATATAGTTCGACTATACATTAAAGGTACACGCGAACGTGCACGCTCGTCCGTTAATTTCATTGCTCTGTTTATTTCGCCCGTGAATGAAATTAAAATAGCTTCTCGGACACGAGAGTCCCTGACGGACGGGAGATGAGAGGTGGTTCGCGAAATGAGGAAGGATGAGGGTTAGCCCAGGAGGTAGAAGGACCTTATTGCGACTCCACCTTTTTAATTAAAGTTTGAAACCGAAGTAGAAAGCGCATGCGAGAGAGCAAGCACCATACGGTACTCTCGGGGCGAGTAAAGCGCGATGTATAAAACAGTCGCAAGTGCAGCTTTCCCAGTAGTGAACACTGTCATCTCGCTTGTTTAACATTCTGTCCATTATAAAATGAGTGGACTGGTCCAGTCAACCGAATATCTCTCTGTTGAGATGTAATTTCTAGAAACATACATATAATTTACTGGTAGGTCATCATGTTCAGTGATGTACCATATTCTCTGACACGGTGGAAGTAACAGAGAAAAATTTCTTGTCAACTTGTTGATGACCAATTACTTGGTCCGCATACGTCGCCGAACAAAATAAATCGAAGCAGTATAAGCTTTAGAGAGTGGTATTATCTTTTTGCTATCGCTTCATTGAAAGCGGATCACGTAGACCGACGTAAACATGCATGCACGCGACTAGTGCAATCTGCACCGGTGTCTCGTATCTAATTCGCTTTCTTAAGCTTTATAGCGCTATTCTATTGTCTACGGGTACCATTAATTTCGCTAATGGTTAATCGATAGACAGGCGATGTTGTGGGGGGGGGGAGGGGGGGGTACTATCCTACGGTCGCAGTTCACGTGTAATTGTACGGATTCGAGCGATCTGCAGGAAGCAAGAAGTACAATAAAGCTACAATAAAGGTACTCCGGCCGGAGTGCTCTATACACAGCTGCGGAACGGCAGTCGGTAGTTAGACACCTGTTCGCGGCACAGACTTATACATACAGACGTACGAGCGTGCGCGCGCGGGTGCCGATCGTTGCTCGGGGAAAATGGGAAAAAGGCATCCCGCCGCCGACAAGAGAGACAAGACACGAGAGCGATCGGAAAGTGGAATTATAACCGGCGAGAACCGGGGGGGGAAGGGGTGCTATTTATTATCAGCCTCGTGGAGCACAATGGCTCGCAACTGCTGATTGATGTTCTCGCCTTTAGTCACCGTCCAACGTGTGCTATATTTACAACAATCCGCTTAATCCTGTACGTCATCGAAGAAAAGTGCCAGCCGGCCGAATCACACCCCGGCTACGAGGCGAGGACACGTTTTCGTCCTTTCGCGAGAGATTCAATTATTCCCCATCACACTGATTTGCACTATAAACTTTGGTAATTAAAGTGATAGAATTATTCAACGGCGATGTAGCCGCGCCCCCGATATGAATACGGGAGCAAGCAAGCACTACGTGCTATTTACACAATTTCGAAATATATACGCCCGTACAATTCACGTACAATTCGCCGTTTGTTCACAAAGGGAACCTATTTTGATGGAACACGCGCTACGTGCAGGTAAACGATTGCCGAGTTAATTATTTACACAACGAATTTATCGCGAAAATGTTATGACCGATTAATTACATGGAGTTAAAATTCAGAGAAATACACGCGACCGCGGGTTATTATCGGGTCCGATACGCCACAATAAATCAGAATAAGGTCTAGAATATCGATCGAGCATCAGTAAGTAATCAGCTGGACGGCTCAGTCGGCTCCTTCGGCTATAACGGAGGAGTAAGAGCCTGCGTTCTACCTAGAATGACGTCGTGACGTATATGCCACGCACAGGAGCTTACGTGACGAGAATTAGTTATCGCGTGGAAGCAACCAGTGGTGTAGATCCCCCATGTGGTTATGCCATAGACCTCCGATAAACGTTCGTAAAGTCTATCTCTCAAAAAAAAAACTTTTACTGGTCGAGCTTGTGACTAAGTACAATATATACGGGCCGGTGCGCGGCGGCGGCGGCTGTAAAATTTTATACGAATCTCTTTGGATCTCTCCGCGTCGAGAATGGCGCGAGAACGAAATCCGCAGAATGTGTCGAAATAAATCAGCGGAGTCGTTGGCGTAACAGAGGAACGTGTGTCGCGCGTTTGTGCATAATGCACGATGAAATCGTGCGGATAACGCAGAGGGACAGTATGCTTTCCGCGTCTTTCCCGTCACTATCATGATCATTTTAACTCTTCGGGCTCGCGCCTTATCTCGCGAGGCCGCGCATTATCATAATTACGCGCCGGCGCGGAGTTGTTCAATTGCCGAGAAATTGTCTCGGCACAAAGCGATCACGGAGAGCAGCGACGAAAGAGACGCGTGACGCGATTACCGCATCATTGCTGAGAGCCACCGTTCTCGTTGAAAGGGCAACACGTTCTGCGCGATTGACCGAGCTCTCTGAACGTGAAATAATGGAACGCAAACTGCATCGTGTTTACAATGGCCGGTGATCGTTCAGGATCACGCGAACGCACGCTTCGATCTGTCACGGTCTGTGCGACAGCTGAGTTTTTTTTTTTTTTTTTTTTTTCACATTTGCGACTTTGTATTTTTCTTGCATTGTCGGGGAGTACGAGCGTGAATAATTTCCCTTAAAGAATTACATTTATTCGTTTGAAAAATTTTAATCGTTTAGTCTTGTTAATCTCATATCTATTCGTATTTTTCTTCGAGTGCGATATGATTGTTGCGACACATATTGTTCCGGAAAATTGAATAACGTTCTCTTAAAAGACAGTAGGATTAAATAATATAGCTATCTTTTCCATACGATATGTGACTTATCAAATAATCTATATTAAAATTGTAAATCTTCTCATCTTGTCGCATTGTTGTTCACAAATATATCTTATTATAGTATGAAAAATGTAATCGTATACATTGTATATGCGCAGCAATAATTCAACACACAACAACTACTTTCGTTTCTTAATTTTTTTTAGAAAATGCTGACGTATCTCTTCCATATTATTAAATTAATTAGAACGAAGCCAAATGGCCAATATTTTATTTAATATATTATTATACAATCGATACATATTACAATTTGCAAAGTTTCATGTCCAAAGATGGAGCATGGTTTTAAACAATACGGCAGCAATTCCCATATCTCTTTTCGACAAGCCACTACAGTATTCTTCATTTATTCACAAAGCACATTTAGTATAAAAATTAAATGTTTCAATAACTAATTAGTCAATTAAAAAATGAGACTATTATACTAAACATAACAGTCAGGATTAGGGAAACAGAGAAAGATATAATATATCGACTTTATGAGTAGAAACGAATGTAATTAAATGTGCAAAGAATTATAGTATCATTCTGCAAGAAACGATTGAAAAAGGGGCACTCACGTTTAGTGACAGCTATAAGAGCGTACGTCGCAAGCCCTGTTATCGTGCCGCAATGCTCACCGTTGACCTTCCCTCCTCCTGCCGCGTTCGCACTGTCACCTCACGATCGCCGTCCGATTATCGCGATCCACAATGTGCCGTCATTTCACCGCGAGCGCACTACACTCTATTTACGACGCGCGTCAGCGAGGAAAAAGATTTTGGGACGCGCGCGGAACGTCGCGTGGCGTGAGTGCGACGGGCACTCTCACGCGGCGTGTGCTTTTCGCGCGTCGCGACGTTCGAGGCCTCCCCCCCGGGTAAGATCAAACCGAACGAGAACAGTACGCACCCCTCGCGACCCCGTGACGGACTGAGGATCTCGTCGACGATACAGCGCCGCCGTGACCCGTGGCGACACCGCGAACTAGATCCGCGCCCGCACATACGCGCCGCCGAGTATCACCGCCGCGCGGTGTGTGCGGTAGCGGTCCGCGATCTGGGTCCTCGGCCGCTCGATTCTCGCCAATTTTAACCCTTCGGGTACGTATATACCGACGACGCGGTGCTCGCTGACGACTGGGTGATTTTCCCCCCCGCCCTTAATTCCGGTGAGTCTATGAATAGTAGAAATAAAATGCGCGTGGGATGCGTTTTGCTTGTGTTTGCAGGGCGCTCTTGTCGCGTTTTGGCTTTAAATGCTTTTGAAGAGAGTTCACGCGCTTCTAATCATTTAAAAAAAAAAAAAGAAGAAGAGATTCGCGATATCCGGACAAAACAAACGAGCTGAAATGCGGCGTTTTTTTCAGCTGCATCGTGGAACGTAAAGTAATCGAGTTTTTGCAACCGTCGAACCGACGTAGTTTTTGCATTGTTTCTGCTCTCTGTTACCGAGACCGTAAATATACTACCCAGCAGAGTGAATATGAATACGACTTCATTACCGTAGTTATGTGTACACTTTGCAAAATGAATAAAATGTTTCAGCAGTGGAGCGATATTACGAAACAGACTCTGCTGGTAATTAATACCTAAAATTTACATACACTATAAATAAACGATGTGTAGTATGCCCGTACGAAATAGCTAGCCAAAGTTATCGAGGAGAAAAAATATGCAATTACTAATTTTACAATTTTAATCCGCATAAAATGAACTTTTTATTTTCTATACGAACTGTAATATCGGCGATAATATTTGTGTTGCAAACAAGTTTGAGAAAGATACAATAGCGCAGAAAAAAATGCTATTCTTTTCAACCAATTTTCATTGAACAGAACTTTATAATCTAAACGTACTAGTTAACAAGTTATTTCGAGGTAAGCGTTAATAGGAGTAGCAAGGAGAAGCTGGCGTCGCGATATTAATTTTTTCCTAAGGAACAATCGCTTTTAATTACTCAAGACGCCGCCTGCATCTGCGGAGGGGGAAAAAAAAGTGCGGGAGACACTTTTGCATAATACATGTGTCATAGAGACGTTGATAGGCTTAAACTTGGCTATTTCCCGTCGTGAATTCTCTAGTGTTTCCAGCATCTCGCCGCAAGACATTGGCGGCGATATGCGATTTCGCATTGCTCTTTCCCGCAGGGTTTTACGGGCCATGGTAGAGCACGAATAGGTCCGACGTGGTTCGTCTCGTTCGACGAGAGGCAAACGTCGACGCCGGGAATCCGTGTTGGACGGGATGGGAGGACGCCGCGCGCCGTTCGTGTAAGTGGCACCGTCGTCGTTCCGAAATATCCTACCGTTGCGGTAGGTCGCGCGGGATATACACCCGAAGAACGAAAGATGCAATTATCGGTTAGCGTGGCGCCCCGACGCTGCTCTCGGTTCGGTTGCGCCATTTACGGTATTGCTTGTACATTACCGCTTTTCTTCGAGACTCGGGCTCTATTTACCTGATGTTAAACTTGCACGCTCTCCCACGCTTCTGCACTCTAATGAGAAAGGAAAATATATATATATATATATATATTCTTAATAGGGGACCTATTCGTTTTCATTTGAAAGATATGAAATTGATTCTTTCTTCTTGCTCTTACACAGAAACCGAAAACTAAAATGTTAGTAAAATTTCGATTACAGGAGATGAATTTTTCCTCCAAGAGTAGAGTGGGTGCGCATGTGATTGTAGATAACTCTCTTGCCGCGGAGAACTCTGCGAAATATCTCGCAATAAAAAGATGAAAACGTTCATTCGCCGAAAATATGTAATTCTCTAAATTATCGAAAACGCTTTGCGTATATCGTTTACATGTATTTATCGAGTTTTTCATCGTGTTTTATCTTTGCCTTGAAATGACCCAGATTTTCGGGGTTGTCTCCCACGGTTCTCCTCGCTTTTTCAACCTACAAATCTCTCGTATGTGGACACATGGTGGTGTAATTTAGCTCTCCGATTTGGGTCGACGTCCATTCGGCCGAGGTACTAAACGCTGGTCGGAAACATCGGCGCGAGCATTGTGGCGACACGATCGAGAACAATATCGCGTGTCCATGAATCAAGCATATACTCTCCACTCGAGACGTCGATCCGCTATGGCCTGTGTACGATAATGTCAGCCGATAGTGCGGAATCGGTCGGCCAAATCAATCAGCAGATATATCTCGCGATCCGCAAGGGTCGGCCGTCCAGAATGGGCACAGTTCAGGTTGTGGTTGCGGGGGGAGGGAAACAAAAGTCGCCCCTCATTCCGAGATGTCTACGTGCATCTAGGGGAGAGGGGGAAAGAGGACCGTACAATCGGCCGCGATTCGCGTCCGTAAACTGGGCATGTAATGTATTTGTGGGAGGGGAGGGGGGAGCTATTGCTTTCGGCCGGAGAGTTACGAGAGGAGCGCGACTCTCCGGAATCGAACGGTCCCTCGTATACGAGGCCAAATACGAGGCACTTAAGCGACGACCTGACCTCCTCCGTCGCTGGCATCCCCGACTCGGTTTGTCTCGGCGCCGAGCTATCGCCTTTGACAATTCTCCTAACTTGTTCCGAGAAGCTCCGCCGGAGCATTGCTTATACATATGTACTCGCGACCGTTTCGAGACTCGCGTTGTTACGCGAGTACCAAGTCCGTTTTACGACGCTCGTAAATCAATGAGTCGCGACGAACGTCAAGTTCTCGTTAGTCGCCCGCGTGCGCGATGATCCGCGTATAGGTATATATATACGTTTTGCGTCTAACGTAACGTTATATAGGAGCACTCGTTTCACGGCGAATCGAAAGAATCGGATAGTGCAGTAGAATTCTCCGGCCGAAGGGGGCTTTTTCCGACGAGTAATTCCTTTGTGATTAGTGGCTCGGGGCATCTCGGCTTACTCGGCCACGAGCAAAAGAAAAAAACGCGGGATTGTTTCCTCGAGGTCTGCACCGCGCGTTGTTACCGCACCCCGCGCTCTCCTAAAGCAAGCTTAGATTTAGTGCTACGTGGAAATAAACGCTTTCGCCGCGGTGAACAACAAGAATCGTTCGTTACGTTAATGACAGGTTTCTTCGGGCGAATGGGAAACTCGGAGCTCTCTCCCTCTCCCTCCACCCCACCTCCCTCCTCTCTTTCGGCATCGGACAAAAACTCGCGGCCCTTTTCATCGGAATGAAATATCTTCGTGTGCCGCCGCCGTCGCCGCTTCGTCGGCCGAATACCGATGCAATTAATCGCGTTGATGCAGATTAATCCTCTGTAATTTGGTAAACATCGTGGAAGCGACGCACACTTTCTTCGACCTACCATTAACCGGATAACGCAAAATCGTCCCCTTCCCCTGCCCTCTCTTTCTCCCTCCTTCACAGAAACAATGTTTCTGTATAGCGAGAGCGACCATAAATCTCGACCGCGTCTTTCGTTCGCGCGCGCCTCGGAAGTTTTCGCGTCTTATATTTGTCGGGTTTGGGAAGGCCTGGCGGCGGCGGCGCGGCCGCTCGATATTTTGTTATGCCATTAATAATCACTGTCTCGCTCCTCGGTAACAACAGGCTTTCTCAATTAATCTACGTTACGAGTGTGCCGCCGAATGGCGAGGGGGAGAATGTAAAAGCTCGAAAATTAATATTAATGCACGGAGCAGAGAAATCCATGCTGTTCGTAGATTGTTCGGGTATAGAATCGATATTTTACACGGCGATGTCAATGGCTAATGAAAACGTCGAATAATCCGATACCAGTGTAGGTATTCCTCGTATTGTTTCGCACCGCGGCGAACCTTTGTGCTGCGTCCAATGAAATTGTTTCACCGACAATTTGCGTTATGCTAGTAAATTGCTTCTACGGATGGTTATGCAACGAAAATCGTCGAAAAGTGAACTCGTTTGTCGCCTCTCGTTTTAATTCGTCCGCGTCGCGCGATCGTAGTTCGATTCTTCGATTAATCCGTCGTATATAATGTTGGAAATGTTTCTTTTTGCACGATTTGTTTCTGAAGCGACGCGTTTAACGAAACTCAGTTGACTCACGAAAATCGTCATGCGGCGGCGTCGATGTCGTCGCGTTGATGGGAAAATGAGAAAATGTCTTTTTCTTCCCCGAGAATCGAGTTATCTATATACATGTATATATATGTGTGTGTGTATATATACATACATATATATACACGAGTCACGCGCGGTCGGTTTTATTCGCACGAGAGAGAAAAGTTACATCGCAAATTTTAATGTGGTGTCCGCTCGAATGAATGACTTCGTATAAAAACTGCCGGCCGCAGAAGGCCCGGTAAAACGGATCGCTTTTTTACGTGTCACTGCTTTACCTTGGATTCACGACTCGCTTTAGCGGAGCGTGCACGTTATACTTGCACCTCTTGTACGCGAGGCTCGCGTGAACGAAAACGAATTGTTACCACGCAGTAAGCGATATCTTCAACGATCATCGCGTCGGATAACTCATAAATCATAATTCATTTATTATGATTCTTACACTCGCTTCAATTTCCAAACAATAGACCGTTTCCAAAATTGTAATTCGTAAAGCATTTCATATTCATACCCATCCTCTCATAATTCGGGTTATTTAACGCTTTGCTGCGCGGCGGAATATTATTGAGGCTTCGTTTGATTTACATAGATTGCATATGGCAGTAGTATTAATTAATGCAATGATTAAAAGACCGCTATGAAATAATTCAGATAATATTAATTGCGGCACATGTTATTAAAATATTCACGTCGCTCTGATGAGTTTGCAATCGCGCCGATAATGCTTTTGTACGAATATCGTTTTTTGTACCCGTTTTGTACATTCTTAATGTCGCGGATCGCATAAAACGCGACGTTTAATTCCGATGGTCAGCGCGAATTCTATATATTCATCTGGATAACTTGATCGACTGTTATTAAACGTATCTTTGTCAACCGAATTGTGTGCTCGCGAGCGACCGCTGGGCTTCGTACATTCGATGAGCCACGATATTTCCATATTAACGCGCATCACTGTCAGTTATCGGCTGAAATTAGTCGAATAATTTGTTCATCGACGCGGAACGGTGCGGATAGCAGCACCAGGGGAGACACGGACGGGAGCGACAAAACGAAAGGACGAAAGAGCGAGAGATCCGCGCGCGGTTGTTGTTGGAATTTCATAAAGGCCCATTGAGTCGCGATCGGACACAAACGACGGATCGCGGAGGTCCTAATTTTTTTTCCCCGCGCAATGGACATCGCCTGCTCGTTTCACGTTTACTCTATTTAAACTTTCTCGACTCTATTTGCTGGTGGTTGCCACTCGATTTTTGCGCCGCAGTTGTTTTTCAAGCGATATTTTTCTAGGTACTATTTTCGACGAGAATACCTGCTCATAATTTATATGCCTGACGAGACGTTACTACGTGGCGGTTACGCTCTATCGATATTTACGCAAGCATTATGGATTTATTTATTTTATTTTACGTCCTTGGTCGATAATACGGATATTTTTGTACGTATTTGCAATAGCGTAACGACGATATATGTATAAGCGCAAAATATCTCGTAGTTGGCTGGTGCCGGGTGAGTGAGTCGCGGTGAGGGTTGACCTAGCAGTCGGATCGATCCGGACTCTCCGCACGTAGCTCCGAACCTAGCTTCCTCTTTCGCGTTTGTGCCCCTGCCGTCGTCGCGCCTGCTTGCGCTCATGCCAGCCGCAAGGTTCCCCGATGTTTTGTATCCGCGTTCCGGGGAGCTCGCCAAGGCCTCGCTCCAGATACCATCGTCGCCAAATATTTCCAATTGACCCAGTCAAGTCTCGAATAAAGGCACAAAGGTATCGAGCACGGGCTTTCATGTTCACGAACGATGTTCAAGGATATCGAGAGGCTTGTCGGGTGGCTTGTTGGATCATGGAAAGCTTTCGCGAAAAATGCTCTTGTCTCGCGTATAGCTATTGTGAAAAATAATTGATTGGCATTTCGTCACTATGTCTATACTATACTGAGCGCACGCGTCTCCACCGCGCTCCGCACCTGTTTGCGCTGGTTTTGGCTGTACGTCGGTGTTGTATCCGCACTTGGGAGCGTTCCATCTATCCGTGGCGACCTGCTCCAGATATTCCAACCGAACATTCCAATTAGCTTGGTCATGCGCCCTCGGACCACATAAAAGGCTCCGAATTCCGCGTGCGGATTCGGAGGTTCTGGGTCAGGCAAACCGTGGAGCGACAAGCTCGTCTATTGTTCGCGTTCGCTCGCTTGGTTTGCCCGTTACACGGGAAGGAAAATCAAGAGGTTAACGCTATCGTAGAATTGGAGTTCAGTGAATCGAATTCTACAGTCGGATAGCGTCGGAGACTTCGTTCAGACTTGTCATAGCGAACGACGTACAGATTGAATCATGCGGTGAGTCATATTATTATGTTAATTCACAAACGTTTGCGGTACTCGTTACATTACAAATGTGGAAGCAGCTTGATGATATATTCACTAATACGATCGATGATATTGTTATCGATATTGCTAACTTGGTTCGTTTTATGATTCTTTTTTTATTAAGAGAACGTTATCTCTTGAGAGAACATTTTCAAAGGTTTATTATGGCAATTTTGTGCACACGGATCGTTCTTTACCTATTTAAAGACGAATATTTGATCGTGCCGATCATAAAACACTTCATACTCCTTTGTAGGTACCCACGTATTCCTACGATCCTTATATTTCATTTGGCGCGGCAGCAATTCTCTTAAGTACCGGAACTACTTTAGAATCCGAACTTCTCCCGGCTTCTGAATTGCTTAATGTCTGGAAGCAGAGATTTGACCTATATTCACGCTCTCTCATTAAATACGGGTTATACCGTCGTCTCAGGTTATACTGTCCTCGAATGCGCGATATCGGCGCTACGCTCCGATGTCTATAACGTGTCTATTATGGCTTATACTTTACGCGGTCAACGTGCCTCAGCGCAGCAGAGCGGTGGGATTCCGCGTAACCGGTATCGACAGGTTATTTCTACGGAAGGGGTAGCCTCGCAGCTACCTCTCTCTCTCTCTCTCTCTCTCTCTCTCTCTCTCTTCTCGATGAAGGGGTTTAGACCCGCATTACTGCCTTAGAACTATGATTACTGTATCCGGCATGGCTATAGCGTTCGACGTAATGGCAGGCAATAGATGAACCCACCTCATTACTCAACGGGTATCAATTGGATGCCGATACATAGAACAGATGTGGCTCGTTAAATTCTATCGTTGCTTCCGCATACCGTTTTTCTCCGTGATTTCCGATGCATCGCACGGTAATCTCGTTATCAATGAACGTCGAAATCGCAGACGATATCTCTTTTATCGCGCAAATTTCGTATTTCCCGTAATTAAGACACATAAACACGTGACGATTGATAACCTTCGCCTCTCCTTGAGCCTCTCGTAAAGGAGCGGAATAGGGAAGGACATGTGACGTCGTGAAAACGTAAAGGTGCATAACGTATAGGCGCGCGTGATAGGCGAAAGTCTCGCCTCTGGACTTTAGTAGGCAATATATCGAAGGGTTTTCCCATCGGGATCACGGTGACAGAGGCGAAATGCGGGCAACGATCCGTCCGTCGCGTCGCCTCGGTTGCCGTGTCGGGATATGTCGAAAAGAAACGCGCGCGATCGCCGTTTCTCGCGCGGGCACATCCTTTAAAGCTCGTTGTATCCCGCCACGAGACGCGCGGCACGAGACTCTGCAGCAGAAAGGCTGCTTGTTCGGTTGTATGGCACGCTAAGATGCCGCGCGAAACGACGAGGTGTTTCTCGTTGTTGCGGGTGGTACAAACGGGGTGGGGGTTGAATACAACGAAGGGTCGGAACATTACGTTCGCTGCCACCCTCCTCTTCGGGAAACCCGTGTGCCGTAAGCGCTGTTTATGGAGACCGCAGGCGGCATCTCCCGTCTCGAGCTTAGCGTTACCACTGCCGCGCTCAGCCAGCCTCGGTTACGAGCAAAGGGATTTTCTGCCGGATGAGGATGCCATCCCCCGACAGCTGCGCGACTTTCTCCCTTGCGTCCCCCTTTTGCGCCCGGATTTCAGTTTAATGTATAAAAATAAGCTCGTTCGGCGCGCATTCTATTCCACGCGAGGCGTCGCGTGCGACGCGCCGACGGCCCAAGTATTCATGCGAGGCATTATAGACGTTAAACGCGCGTTTTCTTTTGTCGCGGATCTTGTTCATTCCACGGGCAGTTAAATCGAGCGTGTGTGTGTATATATATATATATATATATATATATATATACACGGAATGGTATAAATACACTTACTAAGTGACGGGCAATTCTTGCAAAGTTTTTCAGTCGCTTCTGATTGCGTATTACACGTATTTATAATCGTGCCTAAACATGACAGTGACACGAGTTGTCAGCTTTTATCCAACGATTTAATGCCAACCTCATGAGAAATCCGGCGAAATAGCCGTTATGCAAATTTTTACCGCGCTTCTTTTGCCACCGGTTCTCTCGTGGCTGCAGTTCAATGCATAAAAGCACCGCGACTATCGCACAAGTGGTCGCGTGTAAGGGACACAACAGGTATCACAAGCCCGAGCCGCCACAAGTACATTTGAATACGTTACAACAACGTATACGTAAGCCGGACAGTTTTCCGCGAAACGTCTCCGTTGTATGCGGATTCCGGGTTGCGCGTTCGGAAAAGTACACGAAGCGTTATGGATATTTATGTAAAACGAGGGACGGAATATTGTTTTCTTTCGTAGACGGAAATCGCGCAGCCGTCGGTCGTGAAATAAAAAAATTTCCCAGCCACGTTTCGCGAAGCACACACACGGCGTTATAACCTCTGACATTTACGTGCAGGCACGCCCGCGCGACAGTCACGCGTGCGTGCGTGCGTGCGTACGTGCGTGCGGTCGCGTTACATTACGCGCATACATGCCCCTTACTCGCCGATTTAGTACCACAATCTCGAAAAATCCAGCGAGACAGCAAAAAGTTGGAAGTTGGGAGAACGGGAATGGAGAAGCGAGGGGAAGAATGGTAGGGCGGTAGGTCAGCACAAAACAGCGTGACGAGGAGGTGGAAACACGCGCGGTGGATTAAAATATTTTTATACATTTTTTTTCTTCCTTCCTTCCTTCCTTCCTTCCCTCCCTCCCTCCCTCCCTCCTTTCTTCTCGCCAGGCTGACCGGCTACTTAAGAGACATTGCTTCGCAAACCATCACGCGAGACAACTTCCGGTCTCTAGATTCTTTATCCCGGCTATTCTCTTCGTTTCCGTCGCTTTCTTTCTCTTATAGTTACTCATCCGCACGACTATAGGCTACGTGTTCGCCTCTAGAGAGATTATTTTCTTCTCGATAGACGGGCGAAACGCGTAAGGTGAGCGAGATTGGACAGACGTCGGCTTTCGCGAAATGCAGACGACTTAATAGAAAGGGATTTAAACGAAGAAACGATGTAGCAGCTGTAAGCTGAACAATAGTGCACGTATATTATTAGTTATGCACCTCCCAAAAATGGACTTTAGTGGCTCGGGATAAGAGACTTGTAGCGTCTCTCAGTTTTTGAACATGGCAGGAGACACTACCGCGTCTCCTGATACTGCGACATAGGAAGGAATTATTCGAAAAACGATGAAATGTATTTTATCTGCACGATCCCTTTTTGCGGAGGAAACCATCCCTAATATCTGATCTCGAACCGAGAAGAGACGTTTCTTGCCAACTGTTTCCCCGTTTTCTCTGTCGCGTGCTCGTCTATCGGGACGGAGTTATAAGTTCATCTGTACGTTTGCACGTCCCGCTACGATCATTGCTATCGGCTTTGCTCCAATTAGTGTTGCCAGTCCGACTTAATACTTTTCACGTTGCCGAAGCCGCCGAACGGTTCTTAACCTTCCCCTTAAGCCACAGGAGCGGAGTTCAAAACCTGAACCAGAGGTTTTCAAGCGCGGTGACCCACCGAGGCGGATTAAAAGCTGCTTCCCGGAGCTTCCCGTCTCCCTCCCCTCTTCCTCCTACCTATTTTCCCGCGGGACCCTCCCCTCTTATTCCTGCTAATTTTTTGTTCCAACCGGCACGATATCTAACTGTAGGTAAGAGGCTTTCGCCTTTGAAGTCCCCTCACTTTTGCAACTTGTATTTCTTTCATTAACGTACTTCGTTCCCGAGTATTTTCGCGGTGCGGCAGGCCAAAGCCGGTGGAAATAACTCCTCTTCGTTCCTCTCTTCAATCCTCTCGCGCTATCCTCCTGCGTCATACGACGAGTAACATCGTAAAAAATCTTCAAACCGCATTTCCTGGGCCACCCCATCCCGAAGCCGGTTTCTCCTTTATCATTAATTCTATCTGGAAAGTCCGAGCTGCCGTTAATTCCCTTTCTTTTTAATGCGGCGCTCGGACAAAATCCTTCGTATTTTACAACCCATTTGGCGCCACGCTGACACACACACACACACTTATATATATGTATAAAAAGAGAGGCGGGGATATTAGTATATTTCGGCTTTTGTACGATGGTACCCACTGAGGATACAGAATTGCCGGTACCTTTAACGAGGAGTGGCGGCGGTGAGGACGGTGGGCTCAGGTGTTTCCACCGGCGTAGCTCGGTATAGCGGGGCAAAGTGGTCGATATGACTGAAACTACCCCTCCCTCTCAAATCCCGCTGATCTTCCTCTGTCGGACTAACAACATCTCCTTTCCACCTGCGTCATTGTCTCTGTTTCTCTCTCTTTCTCTCTTCCGTCCTCGTATCCAGGACTCACCCTCTACAAACCGCCCTCCCTCATACATTTCTGGATCGTGTGATAGTGGTGGCATTCGCGGAATTTTGCTTTTATAATATTTAATCACGTTGAATATTGGAGAGCTCCTTCGAAGTGTGCGCCTTGCTGTAAATTATTCGACACACAGGGTTTCTCAATTTAGGGTCGCTATCGAAATGTCGCAGCTTCGCATGTTTCCTTTTTCGAATTTTACGCGAACAAATATGAAATGGATTTAGGAACTGAATACTTGAAATTGAAACTGAACACTATAAGTACAAATATATACTATATTAGGTATAAGTACAAAAAATAAAATTTTAGATCAAACTCTTAAGATATTTATTGCTTTTAACGAATATTATGAAATACGCTTTCAAAAAATATGATGTTTTTATATTTATATTTTATTTTTATTTTTTATTAAATCTCATAAAAATCTATAACCTTTATCATATTATAGCCTTTTACGGTGCTATTAATTTTATCACGTAGTCTGTTTTGATGTAAAAGCAAATTTTAACAAAATGGTACTTGGTGCTTTATACTCTTTTTCAATCCTTTTGGACAACCGGGTTCTTAATTATTAATTATAATAAGTACGCTTATAATGAAATTAGAGTTTACACAAAAGCAATGAAATTATTTCTTTTTAGAAGATCTAGATATAGTATTGCAGTGCGTAGCAGTTGTAAATATTTTGCGTTATATTTGATTACAATTTGTTAACATTTTACAATGAATTTGAATTAAACAAACGATGTAATGGATTCAGTACTCATAAGAGCAGCGAAATTATAAAATTTAATTTCCAGTTAATATGCGAAGTTTGAAGGTAACAAGCCACAGATTCAATTTTACCTGCTGAACCATACCGAATTCTTCCGATTCTATTGGGAGCACGGTCGTTTTTTCGACGACCGACCATTCGGAAAAAAGCCGAAATACATGGCTGCGCTGTCATGGGAAATTGAAACATGCTGACTAGCAGACCAATTTCGTCCTAATTAAAGGAGTTTTTTCTTGCTCCCGTGAGATTTGCCTATTTCGGATACACGAATATCTCCGTGGAAAATGCAGCGTTTGAAAACGAAGCTGTTCTACTGCACATGCTTTTTCATGTGACAATATAGAAATTTCAATATACGCGCACGCGATAGTTGCCGAGAGAGCTTCAATAAACTCTGCGTGCTAGTTATGCAGAGGAATATCAGAACTCTTTAACCGTATACTATATCTAAAGATACGAGAAGGGGCATTGTTAAATTCATTCAAGTTTTTATTTGTGATTAAAACGTTTACCTTTTCTCCGTCTCACTACATCGAAATTCTTCCTTTCATAATAATAATTACGCGTATGCACGTTCATTGTATCCATTCGCTGCGCTCGGTTAACCGTTATCATTAGAAGTTACAATAGCCGCGAACAATTGCAAAGAAGCCCGTTAACTCGATGATATAGATTCGAGGTATACAATTATTCGAAATATTACTCTCTTTTTGGAAATAATTCAACTACAATATATTTATACTTTGCTGAGTTACTAAAGATTTTGATGTGATCTCTGATTAATTTATTATGACTTTCTTCTACATTTAATTCAGTCTCTAAAACTTTTAGAGTGAATCTCACTCTGAAGAGTAAAACTCACCCTTAAAGATTGAAAATTGAGCAATTCTTTTTCAAGACTGATTCAATTTTCACTCGTTAGAGATTCCACTTCCAAGAATTTGGAGGACAATAGAATGATTTTAATCCATTTTTCTGAAGTAGGGAATTTAATATTTATAGTTTTTTTATTTTTAAATACATGAAAACTATATTATGTATATAAATATACATATAAATACATATATGTATGTGTAATGGTATGTATAATTATGTGTATATGTATGTATATGTATGTATAATTAGAAAATTAAAATATGTAATTAAAAATATATGACATATTTTGATACTGCAAAGTTACTACACCTATAATGAAATATGATAATCATATAGAATATGAAAACATTAAACGCTTAAAGTAGTTGATAGCTTGGTACACTCCGTATGAAAAAAAAGCAATTAACTTCATCGATGTGCCATTGCTTTCATTATTTTGAATTAAAGCGACGGAACGGATTAATTTCGTCATCGATATAATTTTCACAAAAGGGCATCGATGTTTGACACTCGGTTTACACGTGAGGATTATGAGAGTGTAAATTTATTATATGGTCAGTGCACTTCATTTATTCCATTCTACAAGCTTTATTTGTTATTAATTGTTTTACGCAAGAAAAGTCTTTAGAATGCCTATAAAAATTCAATAATAAATTTTTATTCGAGAACGCGAGCATAAAGTTAATCAAAGTCAGTTTAGGTGAAATATAACGATCGTATAGCGTGTAACTTTTATTGTTACAATTAAAGAATGATTGGTTTTTTTGTTATTTTTTAGAACTAGTTGTATGATGTATTGCATGTTTTAATTACAAGTGATTTTAAAAATTATTCGTGATTTTTATTCTAATTTATATATATATTTTATTTAGTAAGCCTCTCTTTTGGAGCAACCCTATGATTGCTGCCAATAGGAACAATTATTCAGTAATTATAATTTTGGATTTCAGAACTTAGTATTATCTATTAATAAAATTTTGATATATTTTTTTATTTTATAGGTAATACAATCTTAATTTTAATTCTCATCGAATCGGACGCACTCCGTTTTTACTTATTTTATATGGTAATAAGAGAGTAATTAACTACACGCACACACAGTGCTTATTGATGTTAATATATGAAGTTTTGGTATAGGCGATTATATATCATGGTGAGTGAACACATGCCCATCGCAATTCCGGTTTAGGTACGATAAGCTAAAATCATAACTTTTCCCTCTCTCTCTCTCTCTCTCTCGGCTAGGGTATTAATTTAATAATCTCGAATAACTCAATATAAATCTGCGGCCGTCTGCCAGTTAACTTTCACGACGGAACGGACTACAAGGGTGCTAATTAAGTGATTCAATTACAGCCGCAGGAATTAAGATTCGCCGCGGAAAACTAAAATTCAAAATAAGGCGTCACAGCCGTTGCCGGAATATTAATAACCAGAAGTCGCTCTTGAGAATTGATACGCTATTACCTTTTTATTATTAATGTTATTCTAAATGGCACTAGAACGATAATGAAAATGTATTATCTGCATTGAGCAATACATTTTCATTATTATTCTCTAAAATCCGAAATGATTATTTTTTAATAGTATTTTACCATTATTTCATTGACGTGGAATTCGCACAGAATATTTTATTATTGAAAGATAAATATTACTGAAACGTAAAATTTGTTATAATATGTAGCCTGAAACACAATTTTTAGTTTTAATTGTATTTTACGAAAAGATCATTCTCGTATGAAATTCATAAATTTTCCGATGCATTTATTCATTTAAATCAATATAACTGTAACGGAAGTCGATGTTGGCAATATTACATGTTAAATTAAAATAAATGTATCATGTCGTTTAAAATGTAACTAATGTAGGCTGCGACCCTCTTTGCACAGTCCATTAAATTCAATCCGCCATGATGCCGATAAAAAATGCTTATTAGTCGCACGTGCGCGGTTCCTTTCAAACGATCGGGCCTTCTAAAAAGGGACAGGAACAGTGCCTTATAAATAACGATCTCACAGTTTTTAGTTGCGAAACAATTAATAATTATCCTTGACACACGAAAAGACGCGATGGATATCTAGCGGACTACATGACAGACAGAGAGATTCTGTGAGACACGGCTATACAAAACACGACACAATGTATTTTTTGCAACGCGTGTCATTTTATACACGTTACATATATATACAGCTGACGCTGATGCATTCATAATCGATCCATCAATTTTCCGAGTCGAGTCAGAGGACATCGAGGAAACGAGTTCTGAGGTATGGGAAATACATAGGGACCTCGGTGCCCTTCAATGCGGTCAAAAAAATTTTGCGGCTAAGCCATTAAGTTTCCTTGAGGCTCTCTCTGTCGATGATAGATGAGACGCAGAGCGGCGGACAGTCGGTGGATCAATAAATTAAATCGAGGCTGGACCGAGCTTGAAAATGATATCGATTGAACAGGGTGGAGGTAACACCGGATGGCTTATGACTGATGATTACAGAGTGAAACGCAGGATCGAGATTGTAACAAATTGAAAAAATCGGGCGGGGCCCGTATTCGAAAATATATCGCATCCTAATTCAGTTTAGATGAGATTTGTGCTGCTGTGCCATAGACGGATTCGTGTTAATATAATATTATGTGTAAGTATGGCTTTTCCGTGACGTGTCCAAACACGATCTAAACGTTCCATATGACGGCCGACCAAAAAGTCAGCGACGAGATGAAAGGCGTCCCACTTGCGGCTGATGTGAAAAGAGCGAAGAAATAAGACGAATAGGGTTGAGGGTCAAAGCGGACATACAAAGAGGAAGACTCGTAGTTTGTTCGCTTTACCGTCCACGATGTTGGCTCTCGTCGCGGTGGACAAGTCGGCCGACTTTAATATGCACCCTAGAAATTGAATTCTCTCCCTTTTCTCACCGTGTCTCTCGATCCCTCCGATCTTTCTCACTTTCTCAACCTCGTCAAAGCCCGGCTTCAGCCTGAGAACGGAACGCAGGTGCGGCGAGATCCGTAATATGGATTTAAGAACACTCGGTGATATTGACGGATATGAGCGTTCCCGCGGTGGCAAACACCTCCCCTTCGAATGCCGTCGTGTTACCCGACGGGGGGGAATCGTATAGCTGGGAATGCACGTTTGTACATACATTTGTGGCGCCCGCGCCGTGAGTCACGCTGCAGTCACAGTGGGTGTTTTTCTCATTCCGGCTGATCATAAAGTCTTATTCTTGCGGCTTAGCACACGCGCGCATTGAAAACGGCACGGGGTGCGTAATGACGAAGGGTGAGTTTATCCGATGACCGTGTAATCCATTATTGTGTCTGCCACTCCCGATGACGTGTGCAGGAATCTAGAATTGATCCCCTGGAACGTCCTAATGCCAAGTGTCAACGGGAAATATACGTGGAGGGATAGTCGTATTAGAGTGGTTAACCTTCGAGTGTAATTACGATCAAAACTGATGCTCGCTGAGAACTCCGTATAATGGTAGAAAAAGAATTCGTTCTCAGATTTTGTCATCTTGACACGTGCTTCGTCTTTTGAAAATACTCTTCAATTATTTTATCTGATGATGTATACGAGATTCGTATATATATTTATTTTCTTTTTATAATTTTTATGATTTTTTTTTTTACACCGAATCTCTCGCTCATATTACTCATCAGTTATTTTTCACAGCTACTATACAAGAACATTCGTATGTCATATTTCACTTGCGTTTGCCACTTTCATCATTCAATTCCTTCGGTCGGCGTAAAACATCGCAGCTGATTTATTTTCCATCCTGTTTTATGGCAAGACCTTACAAAAAGCATTCGCTGGTCTAATCTTCAGATAGATACATAAATAATTTCGCGTTTTTAAATGCACTTGGTATGAAGATAAAATATTCATCGTGACGTCATGTACTTCAACGCCAAGTCTGTATTGCCGTTGTTAGGAAAAGACTGGTAAAGTTACCATTGTCTTAGCAAGTGCACAGGAAATAGGGTCAAAGTGATGCATGGGATTAGGTTGTTTGTAATAACAGGTAAGTTTATCATAACTTGCTTATGTAATCGGCAATAATATCGACGATACACGTCATTCACAGCGTAAATTGGAGTAATATCAATATTTGCTCACGTTTTTTCTCCTATAATAATAGCATAAAGTACATCGGTATATTTTAAATAATCATCGAATAATACGTATATAGAAAACGTATATGTGGATATATCAAATATATATATATATATTATGTATAAATTATCTTATTTTATACAGTTAAATAGCACATAATATTTCTTGTTTAATTTATGAAATGTTTAAATAATAGCAGTCTGCGATATCGACGTGCATAATATTTATTTAATTAATAATAAAATTTCTGTATTTAAAGCTATAAATTACCATTATTATACGTGTATTATTAAAAACTAAATGAGAATATTATTTTGAAATATTAACTTTCAAAAATTAATATGTTAAATTAATATGTTAAAAATTAATATGTTAATGTATAATTTTCTTCTGTATATTTCTCTTAAAAGTATTAAGGGCTTTTGTGGGACTCCACCTTTGGATTTTCCGACTTCGGTACTTCAATCACAAGCTGAATGACACTTTCAACGGAAACGGTGACGCAAGTTTCGCTCTTTCATATATACCTTCCTCTTTTTCGACATGTATAACACGTATACACATCCTCGAGCATCCTGATCCGGAAGGGTAAACTTTGTTCCCCATCACCCCGTATGCCGTCTGACCCGTGTCTGATGTTCCGGAGTGTGCTCCGCGATTACTAGTAGACTACTCTTCTCGAAGTAAGTCCGGCGCTTCAGGATTCACATACGTTCTGTCAGATCGCTCATTCATCTCAAAGCCGAATTTCCTCGAGCTTTTTGCTACTTACCGCCGCCAAATCCGTTAAGACTGCGCTTGGAAACGAATCCGACGTTTCGATAAGAAGCATTTGCGATGAGTTAGAGAGCATTAGATTTTTTCCCAAGCTGCTTTTCGACTGTTATCAGGATAAGATTTCGAAAAAGTGACTAAGGTAGTGGCTATTACAATGTGTTAACACCAGGATCGGATTTCGCTTCAAGCATATTTTTTTGTAAATAGAAAGAACAGAATAGAAAGAAATTATATTTAACAGTAAAATATTATTTAATGATTTATTGAACATTTAAAATCAGAAATAAAGTCATAAGTAAAACGTATGTATATCAATACAATATCAGACAAGTAGAATTAGCTCGAATAGTTTCTCTAGTGTTAAAATGTAAAAAATGTAAGATCGTATTCTAAGGCTAAGCCTTTTTAGAACAATTTATATTAATGTGTGTCACAGTAAGGTTGAAATAAATTTAAATATTATAACACAACGAACTTCTTCACGCAACAATTAATGTGAATCATGTGTTTTTAATGTTCAATAAGCTACTTGAGCCTCCTTGATTGATACCATAATTGTACAACGAGGGAGTGTTGCAACGCAGGGTGGAAGTAATAAAATATGCAAATTAGATAGATATATTTGATGATCTTGTGTCTTCCGGGACGGAGAAATTTATCGGTGTCGCCCAACCTTTCGCACACTTGTACCAGTTGGCATACTCGGGCGTGCGGAGATGTACAAGGAGAGTCCGGCGGTATTAATATTGAATTGCGCCTCTCTCTAGCATTCGACTCATATTAAATGGAGCATTGTGGGCGTTTCGAGGAATCGATCGTCCACAAAGTGGCAATCACACAGAGAGTGAGACTCGATCACGTGATTTCCCGTGGGTGCCGTCACCAACGAATGACCCAGCTGCTGCAACTACGATGGCGGATCAACCTTCGTGGATCATGCCGTGCTTACTTCGACACTATAACATACGCCGTGATAAATCCGCGAATATTTTTGACAAGCTGTATATTGTAAGATTGAATATTATGTTATGAAAAAGAAGAATAAAGACACGTGAAGAAGAACAGTTTAGCTGAAGTAAAAATTCAGCTAGGTACAGATCTATCTGAAAATAATTTTGTTTAAGTCATTAAAATAATCATTATGTACATTCAAACTTGCTAGAATGTAGTATCAATGTCTATATGTTGTACATAATTGTTTTAATCATCCAGCAAAATTATTTTTAAATCTGTATTTAGTTAAATTTTTAAATACTTCAACACAAAGTCGATTCTTTCTGTGAGAAGAACTGTAAAATATCTGTAAAAAAAAAATGTGTGATTTACACGCCATCCCAACTGCACTCTCATTTAAAAGTAGCTATTTTTATTTTTCTTTCAACATTAAATCTGTCTGATTGATATTGCTGCATGAAAATTCATACAACTCGCTATTTTGTTGATGCAATTTACTAAAGTTAAACTTAAATATGATAGGAGGAAGTCTTGCGGTAGAGCAGGATAGGAAGAAAATGCGATAATGGGTACTAACTATTAATTAATAATAAAGTCAAAGCATTTTCCGCTAATCAACCATTTGCAAGTTCGCTTCGGGCGAGCTTCTCACGGAAACCCGATATTTACCAACTTAAGTATCGCATTATAAGCTCCGTGAGAGGTATCGACGGATAGTTCCATGAGCATTAAATCCAAGATACCTCCTCCGTATATACTCGCGTTTTCTTCAAAACGCAGCGCATCCAAAGTGAATTAATGCAACTTCGAGCTTGCGGATAAAGTAGTCAGATTTTGTTACAACGACGCGGGATTCGGTCGCTATTCGATGCACGCGTTACAGATAGATCGCATACGTTATATAAGCACGTTCGTCGTTTATCTAAGCATTCAGGAAGATACAGTTCATCTGCGGATATCACGTTTATTCTTTTTTTCCTCCGCTTGTCGTTTCTTGGTCACAGTGTAACGCCGAAACGTATTGCATAATGCCGATGTATCGACAGGCGGTCTGGGCTACCGTAGTACACCGGTGAGAGATTTATTTTTCGATGCGCCAAAGCGTAAGACGATTCTCCACAGAAGTATACACACGGATGTGGATATAATTCGTGGCCGACGTGTATTTGCCGTGAACTCGTCCGCGAAGAGGATGCTACACTCCTCGGATTCTTCAATACGCTCCGTGGGCGAGAACGAATCTCGGTTTCTTCACGTTCGATATTTTGCATTAAATCTCCGTGAATGTTGCGCAATCCACTGAGAAGGATGACGCTTTTCAGTGATCGGTCATCCTTCATTCATAACGAATACACCGTGCTGTTGATGCGTATGCCCATTACTCCTCTTCAAAGCAAGTTGCATAACAGAAATCCAGTTGTCCCATACTTATTCGTGTATGCAGGATTCTCGTTTATATTTGTCACAGTTCTACAGAACGCATCATATTATACAGATATTGCGTAATTAATTAATTATATATAGTTAACATTTTATCACTCTTCTGATTATTCTGACAAGCAGTTATACAATAAAGTAAAAAAGTAGCTGACGCCGCGCCGTTTTAAGATGTTCGCACTTTATGACGTATTTCACAGAAACGAGATTAAATTTAATGGCGTTCCTTAAAAATACATAGACGCCACACAGACGGCGCGTTATACTGTGAAAGCCGTTGAAAGTTTTGCAGAAGACTCGCAGAAACTTTTAATTTACTTTCGAGAGCCTTGGTTTATGCAGCTCGTTGTCAAGTACATGTGTGCCGCGCATAAACGGAATTGTTTCTCTTTCCCTCTTGGAATCCTCGAGGGAAACTTGATGACGTCGATGACAAGCGCGACGACGTCGCCAACGAATTCCCCTTCAACAAGTCTCTTCCTCCAGTTGGAACTTGTCATGACTTAAAAAAACCTCTCTATCCGTTTCTCTCTCTACTTCTTAATCGGGAGATTGTTTGTGTAACGCCACGGCTGATATAACTTCTAATGATTTATTTTGACAGATCACATATCTCCATTCGCATCATATGAACCGACAAACGTTTCTTTGTCGTTATTTTGGTCTCTCAATTCATTAATAACACACTCTCTAAATTCTTTGGAGTGGAATCTTATTCTGAAAAATGAAAATTAAGCTAGTCTTGAAAAAGAGTAGCTCAATTTTCATTCTTTAAGAGTACCATTTCACTCTTCAGAATGAGATTCACTTTCAAAGTTTTCAAGAGCAGATACATCCTATGATGAACATCCAGTTGAAAGTGGGATATCATGGATACTACTTGTTATAATCTAGAAATTTTGTTTATAACATCCTCACTGCACATTCAAAACCGTAGTCCTAAAAAACATGTTTATTCGTAATCCTTGGAACAATTTTATTATCATACTTTTCAAGATTGAAACATTTTACAAAATATTATATATTATTATATATTCATGAACTTTGTTGGTACGAAAATACAATTATGTTTTATATCATAAAAATACGAAAATCAACAAATAATTGTAACACATCTGAGCTTCGATTATGTATGTAGAATGCTTAATTAAATTTTATTTACGAGAAAGCATATTATTTAGCGGTAATCTTGAGAATGACAGAAATACTTAAAAATAAATTCCAATGATTACAGATGGACATGATCTTTAGAACTTTGGAGTAATAGAATATTACCTATGTATGATATGTAGAACATTTTTTGCTGAGTCTTATAATATTTTCTGAAATTTTCATCTTACAATTAGTATAATGTCACATATATCCTATCTAAGTATGTCTCAGGATATTCAGGATCATCCTGAGGACATCTTGTGTTGTTAGGGATTGTTAATTGATTGTCGTTTACACAAAAAATTTAAAGTTAAATAACTCAGGTTGAGTATTTTTCTCCGAGTCACTCAGAGATCCCTGGATTTAAAAGATTTAATTGATTGACATACAGCATTATTAAAGTGTACAAGAAGAAATTTCTTCAGTAAAATACGAAGACATTTATTACAAACGTGCAATAACGTTAATAAATATAATATCTGCTCATATATAGAAAAGCATTATTATTGATAATATGTCACGTATTTGATTCTTTTTGTGCACGGTAGCCAATTATAAACATCACTAATTACGTTCTTTACACACAAATCTTTCCTAATTTTGCGCATATTGCACTTTTCCAATTTTCCATTTTACATTGGAAATCGGAAAGGTAATTTAGAGAAATAGTAATTGCCATTTAAATTTTCAAATAAACGATGATCTTTGTAACTATCCCGGTATTGTTGCTCGAATATTGCGGGCCGTGCTTTCATGCGGTTTTTACGTAACGACGTACTTTTGTATTTACAAACGGGCAACAGCCGTAATCAACTTTCTGCCTTCGGGCGATCGTCGGATGCGTAGAATTCGCGAAACGTTGTATTATCTCGCAAATATGATAAACGACCGGTTCACCGTAGCATGATAATATTTAATTGAATCCCTGCTGTTGCGAGCTGCGCTTTGTTTAAATTTTAACGACCCACGCCGCAAGTGACCGCACGTGTCATCCGTAATTAATTTTTTACCTTTTAGCAATTGCAATGCGCGCAATTCGCGAATCGTTGTAGAGAATTTTAAATATTATATATTATCTCGCGTGCACGAGATCGGCTTGTACGCGCGATGCATTGTAGCGGAATAATATTTAATTGAATTTTCGACGAAAGCTAGTACACGAGGGCTGTCTAAATTTTAACGGCTTACGTCGTAAATAGCCGCACGTGTCATCCGTAGATCATTGTCGACGGAGACAATGACATATAAATGACGATAGGGTGCAAAAAGGGTCAATGGAATTCGTTTTATCCTGATCGGGATCGAGATCGCTAAAGTGCCAGCTGCAACGGCCTCGAGTCAGATTTAATCTCGCTTCGCGCGTGCATTGACTTGACAATGGCTCATTGTCAAGTGACAATCGCGATCGACTCTCGCGTGCTCTCGAGGCTCAAATCGAACGGTCAAATCGAATTACTCTTTGTACTGTTACGGGGCGATCTGCGCTTAAAGGGTGACTATAGATACGGGAAACGCTTATATCTCTCGTTATACTGTATGTATAATCGCATGCTTGTCGATACTGTCCCACAGGCTGAGATTATTACGATACTATGCCGGAAATGTCAGTGGATGTTATGCGCAAGTGATGTAATTACGTTCCTGTAAGCGAGTAATACAACATTACACGTCATCTCGGATTATTCAAGAGAAATAATTTTATGATATATGTTATAATTGTGTGTCTCTCTCGTTTTTACGATTAATTATTATTATACAGTTAATAATGGTAACAATATTGTTGAACGTAAAAAATTTCCAATACAATCTAGCGATAATTTCGTCGGCAGATTTTTAGTAAACAAATGCCACTTAATGCGAGCAATGTTTCATTATTGCGAGAGATACATGAGATGACCGACGAGGATTGCTTCAGAGACATGAGAAGGGAGGGGGAACCTCTCTATCCTCATCCATTCTGCGCCACCTGACTTCGCTACCTGCGGTGTGTGTCCTGATAGGGGGTTTCTCGAAAGTAAGTTGTAACTCGTAAATCTCAATGTCGATTAACAAATGTCTTCGGTCCATCGCACATTAAGCGTTCTCGGCGAAGCCGGTTTTTATTACGAGAATACGCGATACGTAACACCTATATACGAGCAAGCTCGCTTCGCACAGCAGCTCTAATTTAAACGATATCAGGCTACAAGATCTCATTAGTCACAATTGATTTTTTGATTGAAACGGTATATGGTGTAACCTGGCGGATTTATAATATTGTACAATATTATATTATTGTACGTCTATACATATAACGCAATCGTCTGCATATATAACTATATACCCTCGATAAATATTATAGCAACGGTTGCATACAAATCTGGACTTTCTCCGAGGTTACATTGGAAACGCGCTTTCAATTCGGAACGTAATTAATATAACAACCACGTGATTTATCGGGGCGCACCGGCACCCTGGTGTGTCATATATAAATATATTTATATCCATTATATCGACGTATTTTGCGCGCGATGGCGGACGCATCTGTATTCCGGCAGCGCCCTGCAAAAATACGATCCTAAAATTGTTAATGGACTTTCCGTGTTTACAGTGCGCGATGCCTGTTTCGGTTATACATATATACGTATCCGAGAGGTTGTGACGCGCGGGGCTTTCCCGCGTCCTAGACGCGTGATAGAAATATACGTTTTCCTTCGAGATTGATCGCGATCGTCTTTACGGCACGACTGACACGTTAGCGGTCGGTCAATACACGCGCGCTGCCTGTTTCGTCGTCGGACCGAAAATATATGACACTCGATATTTTAATCGATATCCTGTGTTCCTTTAACGACTCTCATAATTCATAGCGGTTAGTGATTCCTGCGGCGCTAGTCTTGCTATCTTCGATTGAATTAAAAAAATGATCGAGCTTGGCCTGCGTTCAATTGATACAACGGTAACGCGAAAACGCCGTAAAAGGAAGCGCATATAATCGAGTATAAATAACGGTAATTATATACCGCGCAAAAATATTGTTAACGTGCCTCGCGTTTACCGACACGAAGCGTTCGTCGGAGTATCAATAATTTTCAATTAATATTTTGCCCGGCACGCCGCGTCTCGTTTGCTTTAACGCATATTTATGTTTTGTTGGAACAGCCGCGACGGCGTAAATGAACGTAAAATAATATCACGTTATTCGGAAAAAAAAAAAAAGAAAAAAACAGCCAGCTTTCGTCTGCCTTCCGGATACCTCGGTATCAGATATCGGCGAACTCCAGGAATACCCGATATCCACCGGGGCTAAAAAAATTCCAATACTTTCGCGAAAAATATGGAGAGGAGAAGGAAGGAGAGTTTATGGAAGTTTGGCTTTATACCAGTTTAATCGGAAGAAATAATTATAAAGCTGTACTAATGTATGCGGGGATGCAGTCGTTCGTCCGTGAACAGCGACCGATATACGTTTCTAGATTTTCATTATGCGTATAATTATTTCCATTATATTCAGTGATACCCGACATCTCTTTTAATTGATATGACTGACCTTTTCGACGCTATCATCTATTTTTTGTGTTTTCAGAATATGAGAAAAATTCGTTTGTGAATGTTTAATAACGTAAAATTGCATTGCGTTTACGCTCGTTAAATTTTTGAGAAAAGAGATGTACATTAAAACAAATTGTACGTGTCTTACTGACATTTGATCCTTGTTACGGGGAATAATTATCAAATGTTTTATGAAAATATTATATTTACGCATGTATATCCTCTTTTAATTTCATGCAGGAAATGTAGATAATAAGCTTGTTTTTCATCTGTTATAAAAGCGAGAAACAGAAAATGTATATAGTTAACGTTATATAATTAATTCACATTTCTTGTTGATATTTATTTTGTTACAATAGTCGCGCATATTGAAATTAATCTGCAAGATTTGAGCATCGTCTGCTTGTTATAGTTAGAATAATTAATCCGTCCGCGTCAAGTTTACGCGAATGATTTACGAACCAGTTTACGCGAACGAGGATGCCAGGTTTTTTTTTGCGGGTAACCTTCGAGGATTTAACAGCATCCTTCTCCGTGCCGACAACGAAAACAAACTTGCGCCACGTTTCTCGGCGTGTAGAAACCGCGCGTTAGACGGACCGGCAACTGAGAAACTCGCGTGGACGCGGATATTTTCGTTATTCATCGCGCCTTGCTGCCAGCCCGAGGGTGGCCAGGTCACCGGAACTCATCCCTCGGCTCGCACCGCAACGACGTCCCGTGTTCATACCGCAGCCGGATATATAACCAACCCGACCCTCTGTCCGTCAAGCGTCCGCAACGAAGTCCACAACGCGGTATTGTCGTAAATAATGAGCAAGCTTCGGTATTTGTTTATTCAGGGGGCACTCAACGCACTGGACCCCTGGTCTCCCTGTCACGCGGCTGCACTATACTCTTCGAACTGCGGTGCAGTATAGATCGTTCCCATTATTTACGAAGCCGTAATTAGTCAGGCTACCAGAATCTATCCTTCGCACTCGGATAGGTTTAATAATTCAATTAAATGACGTACAGGTGAGAGCGGGCGTGACGCGTTCGGAAAGGATACGGCGGCGTGTCATCGAGTTCGCCCGGTATAAAAAAGTTTAATTTGTTACGGGCTACTTGAAATTTCATGGAAAAATCGATTAGCCGGATAGAGAGCCAAACGTGGTCGTATGAAACATTCAGGTTGAAAATCGATAGAGCTGTCCGTCTAGCGCGATGTCGGACTGAGCTTTTTATCGGCTGGATGACTCTGTCAGGTCAAATAATATTGGCTCGCGCCGATGGCGGCCCTTAGATTGCGCATCCTCGTCGGGCGTTTAAAAAATTCACAGGCAGGATGTGAACAAATGGTGAAAAATGCGTCCGGTGTCGATCGTATTCGTATTTTACATTTCAGTGAAGGGTGCATATAACCGATAGCGAATAGCTCGAATATAAATCACTCAGAATTTCATTCTGTTTTGCAACGAACGATGTTTTGTTTGACGTATCCGGTTGAGTTAAATGATGTCATTAAGTGAAATGCTTCTGCTTGAAGCTTTCATACTAGCACATAACTGATATACACCCGTTACGTTTTTTTCTTTCTTTATAAAGTGTATTGTAATGGTAGATATTATGTCACAGACAAAATGTATGTCATAGAGAACAATAATTATTTTGCGATTAACTCGCTGGTATGTGTTTCGGTGGTTGAATTTGTAAGACGCCTGCACGGCATGAGGAAGATCCATATTCAAATACCGGCCGAGATAATATTTTTCGCAATAAATTCTTTACAATATTTTAAAAACACTTATTAATATTATAGCATCGATGATATTAAATTGCTTGTCAATTTAATTTGTGATATTACGTAGGTAGGTACTCTAGTTTAGGAAACTGTATTTCAAGACTGACAAATAATTAATTAACGCGCAGTTTGTTTGAACCGGAAATTATAAAATTTACACAAAAGTATTATTAGACGCCAAGACTTGCTTTGACTGGATACAGTCAACCTCCTTCGCTGATTAATGATTATTTTGCCTATCTTAACAGAATTTTAATACCTGATTAAATCCGAGATTATGAAAATATAATGAAAAGACAAGAAAATTAAATTTGATTGATTTAATGAAATTCATTTCCATTTTTATTAAACTTTATGATATGTAATAACATTAATTAATTTGGAACAATTATCGGCAGACCACCACAAACATGTTAAATAGAAAAAAAACATGTTAAATTAGAAGTGGCTATCAATATTAATAGTAATAGTAATAAATCATACATTAATTTTTATTTTATTAAAAATAAAATAAATCAGAGATGTTTGTATGATTCGATATTCGTATTAAATCAGCGTATTTCTGTTTTTATTATATCAAGAAATATCGATGTTTGCCAAATCTTCCAACTAAAATCAAAACCATAGTTTACGGTCAACATAAATTGCGACTAGTATCAATTTGTTTCCTGGTTGAAATTTTCCGAAACGCAGGAAAATACACCGCGACTGTGCACGCACAAATAACGATCCGCGGCGCGATCGTTCGTCATTGATGGCGTGTGCGGCCGGAGAAATCCGCGGAAGATGAAATCACGGTGTGGAGGTGCTCGCTTCGGACAAGTAGAGAAATTCCGCGAAACTTGCGAGGGCGAGTCGTCCGCAGCAGGAGTTTCGGGCCGAAAACTTTTGGTCCTGTCGGGTTCGGTCGTCACGTTACGGTGGAACTTTCGACTGCAACCGGTGCTAGTAGAATAATCGGTTCTATCTTCACCAAGAGAGCTGGCTGTGTAATCGTAGATATAGGCTGAGAGAATGCGAGCGACTCTGTTTTAATGCCGCTTGAATTTAACTCGGCAGGATTATATTGCCAAGTGGACGTTGCCTCTTCTTCTTTAATCGTATTAGCGGCTACAACTTACAACAAACGTAACTAGCCCTTACTGGCACTGAGGGTTTCCCGGCATACCGAGTGGTAACTGCTACCATAACTCGGTCTCATAAAACTGTAACTTCATCCACCGACGTTCGTCGTACATCCGTGGAAAATGTCGCTGGAAATTGTAAACGTTAGACGAAATGTCTAGCAAGAGCGAGCCATTTCGTTTCACCGATTACTCGGATGAGACGAGAAATGTATTCCCAAGATGTAGTCGTGTTTGCCTGAGTCGTCGCGAATAAATTTTTCAGGCACTGTGCTACAGTTATATACAGTAAAATCGTAACGAAGGATCACATATTTTAACGACGCGTGATCCACGTGTGTTATGCTTAGGTATTTTTCGGATTTCAACAGTGGGAATTCTTCAAGCATCTTCGCGGTGCTTCGCGGGCTGCATATAGGCCATCGTGGAGAAACATAATTTTACATAATATCGCGCGACTCACATAATTCCTGGCTATCCTGTTTAAGCGCGGGGCTTTCTTTCTTGCGCAGGCAATTTACACCTCGTAGAAACGCAGCACGCCCCAAACCTAAGCCCGCGGCGTTATAAATCCTCGTCATAACTTTACATTTGCGGCGATTTCAATCCCTCGGCACGGCTTTAGCGCGGCATGTTAATTCGTAATTATTATTAACGATCCGAGGGGATCCCTGTCGTCCCGCCTATCCGACACTTTTCGATTTTAATCTTGCGTGTGCGCATTTCTGTGCACGCGTCTGCTACGTCATCGATGGATGAAATACGGCGCGACGTCAAGAAGGGCGAAATGCGGAAAACGAAGGGCTAAGAACGCCATTATCTCAACTGTACCTTCGGCTCAATGCAATTGCAATATTTATTAGCTAAATGGGAAAGGGAGAAAGGGCACTCCGGGCGCTAGTTGGAACTCCAAGGGGACTTTCGGAAAGACAAATAGTTACCTAGAGCAGTTAATAACCAAGCAGGCCGCTCTCTTCCGACTTTATGGCGCATTCGCTATTTAATTTTCATTTTAACTTCGCTTAGGAATTTATATTCTTCGGCGCAACTTAAGATCTCAAACGCTAAGTATTATCAGCGACGGCGGTTGGCAGAGCATTCAACATTGAACATTCGAAGCAAATAACTAAATTAATAAATGACACTGCGAGCATAGCATACAAAATAGAGAGATTCGTTTTAGATTTTAATTTAATCCTTACAAAATTAATGAAATAAAATCATTTCTTTACCTCTCTTTAAGACACACGATGATTTTCTAATCCTTTACTGCACATGGTAGTTTATTCGTATTTTGGATTAATTTTCACAATAAAAGATAGGTATTTGGTATTTGTGGCTAAAATTCCATGATAAAATAATTTGGAGAGATTCGAGAGATTCGAGAGAGAGAGAGAGAGAGAGAGAGAGAGAGAGAGATAATTCCAGATTTTTATAATTATTACTGCTGTAATATTAGTAATGATAAGCATATATGTAGTTATCACAAATATAAAAAAAATTATACTATATAAATTTTTATAATTTCAAATATCAAGATATAAATGATAAATAAATATATACAATATATTATATATATAAATATATATTTAGTCAATGCAATTATAATGAATATAACTGTTAAAATAACTATAAATGGTAAATATCCAGATTAGAGAATCCCTCTCTCAATGACCTTGATCATGACTCTAAGTAACCTCCAGCAGATTTTAGCCGTCGCTCGCCTTTCGTTAAAAAGTCCTTAAGAAAAAGAGTTTAAAAATATCGTATTATTTCTGCCATACATATACGATATTAAGTACTATTCTACTCACCTCCTCTTGCTGTAACATGTTCGACTTTTCACGCGAAGTGATTCTCAATCCCTATTCTCCTCCTACTTAAGAGACACACTACTTCCATAATTGTACCGTTACACGTGGGTTTCGACTTTCCACGCGAAGCGACTCTTACCTGCCCCCTGCTTAAGAGACACATGACTTTAATATTTGTACTGTTGCATGTGAGTTTCAACTTTGTGCAACAGTACAATCATAGAAGCGTGTGTCCCCTTAAAACAGGGAGAAAGGTGGGATGGAAATCACTTCGCGCGGAAGTCGTGCGCCCTGAAGCAATAGGGAGATAGGATGAATATCGCTTTGTGTGGAATTCGTGGGCTCCTGAAGCAAGGGAAGTGGAGTGAAAATTATGCCTTGCATTTTAAAATAAAGAATAGAATTTACGAAAAATATAGGTAAAAAATATAATAAAGAATAGAAATTTTTTAGAAAGTTATGTTTTGTATACACTAAGAGAGAGAGAGAGAGAGAGAGGAGATATATCGAATATCTAAAAGATTATATTAAAATGAGACGTTTTATTTTTAAACTTTTTTTGTTTTTAATAACTTTTTAATGAAGAACGAGCGACGACTAAAACCTGGAGGTTACTCAGGGTCATGATATTGATAACATGTCAAGGTCAAGGACATTGAGGGAGAAGGGCTCCTTGAGTATTATATTTATTTATTTACTTTATAAATATACAGTAGTTCTAATAAAACGATTATAAATTATAGTTAAATTATGATAAAAATTAACTTAGAAAGAAAAAGGGCACTTAGGCGCAGATAACTTTACGCAAACGCTGATATTTATCAAACAAAACTTATTTATTACAAAACTTATTCTTACATGTTTCGGCTCATTTTTTAGCCTTCTTCAGAAATAATGAAAAGTTACATAAATAAAATATAATTTAAAATTGACAAAAAGATTAAAAGATGTTTAAACACCGCAAGCTCCCCCACAATCGAGAAATAAAATTAGATGAAAATTTCATCTTAAAGAGACAATAATATGCACGATAAAGGCAGAAAAGAAAAATTAATAAATATAATGCTGAAATTCATAAGTTTTGCTTGATAAATATCAGCGTTTGCGTAAAGTTATCTGCGCCTAACTCCTAGTGCCCTTTTTCTTTCCAAGTTAATTTTTAATTGTATGGGAATTTTTGTTACCAAAGAATTATTATATAATTTAAATTATGATAATTGTAACCATTGTTTCCTCTCAATGCATCGCTTTAACAAATATTACAAAATATACAAAAATTATTAAGTGATTCTTTCGTATAACTTTTAACATCTTTATGAAATATGTAATAAAAAAAGTTGTATATATAGCTATTACGACTAATTACTTGACGTGTTCCTAGATTTTTGAAAAAAGAAATATGCAGAACACGAATAATCAAATCGCTTGTACTAAGGGTTTGTTAATTTATTATAAGAAATTACAATATTTAACAAGATAACAATTTTTATTATAGAAATCATATTGCTATCTAGTTTAAATGTAACGTTCAGTGAAGTTACTAATTGTAAGATAAGCTCCAGTGCTTGCGCGTTTTCAATACTGATACGTATATAGAGCGTCATATCTCAACGGCCTTCAGGGTATTCCTTGATACTTTGATTGCCCTGCGTCTGTGTGATTTCATTTGCGTGTCCGCTGGCACATGGAAAATGGAGAGATCCAACATAGTTCCACGGCCCAGACAAGTTAATAATCTTTCTCTTTCCACGTCACTCGCAGAAGTTTCTCGTGTGTTGTTAGCGGAAAGTTCTAACGTTATCTCATTAAAATTATGATCCCATCAAAATGCTACGTAAAATGAAATTTACAATTCGCGACGTTTGGACCTGTTCTCTATTTATTCCGTTTCTTATCTTATTAATCAAATATTTTAATTTATTATATCGACGAATTTTTATTATTGTGTGAGATTTCTTTTGTTACACCTAATACTACACAAGATTCTTCTACTTAATTATTATTTTTCTATCTTTATAATTTGACGCTTCTTAATTAAGTTTACTACGCAAGACAGAAATTTGCGAGAAAATTATTAAACGTTGCAATTGGAAACTAACGGCTAATGCGTTTGTTTGTATACGCGTCATGCACGTGCCGAGAACCATGGCAGTTTGCAGCTCGGCAGGCACGTGCAGGAAGTGCGCCGATCAACTTCGCTTAATGTTGCACCCGGGAAAGCTGTTGGCTGAAGGAAAAGGGATAACATCTCGGCAGGCGAATATGGTGGCATCACGCAGCGTGATATTTTGATGCAGTGAGCGGAGACGAAACGAGATTACTCGTGGTTCAACGATTAAATCGCTAAGGCTGAATGCTCAATCTCGCGGAGTGTCGCTCGTGAGAGATCGTAAACGTGTCATGTAGAACGTAATGGACCGCTCGTTTTCCAGAGCCGCAGAGCCGGGTATAGAAAACGCGCAGTGCTTATCCGGTGTCACCTGCTTCACTAACGTCAGTTAACTTTAACTGCTGCTTAACTTACTCCTTACCTCTCTCTAATTCAAAGCTTGGAGAAGAACGAGCGATTCATTTAATCTCGATTACGGAAATAAATTTTACTAGTTTTAGCGTTACAAGTCACCAATCACGTATACGACCGTAATAGAACCGACAAACCTTGATCTAATCTTTAAATGAATGAGATACTCGCTAAAATATAATTGTTCAGCGATAAGTCGCCTCGTTAAACTAACTTTGTGCATGCACCTGTGATCGCGATAGCTGAGCTGAAGTCGAGCATTTGGGTCATGGTCGTGTCAATCAACTGTCTCGGTTTATTACGGACTAAAGGCATATAATGAAGGAAAAAAGTTGTGAAAAGTGAAGAGATTATAAGAGTCGATATAAAAAGCTATTGAATACCGATACGAGGATATTAACAGTTTCCAAAGAATAAAAGTCCCTTTTTTTATGTAGTTTGTTTCACTTCAATTTATTGCATCGTGTACATCAGTTTAAAGAGTCTTTAATAAAAAGAAAAAGAAGAACAGGTGTTTTATTATAAGAATACGAGATAAATCTTGCAATAAGGCTGTCATAAAAATGATTTTTGATTTCTCATGAAAAATATAATTAGATAATTTATCATCACCTTTTATGCGAAGTTTTTTATTAATGATAGTATCATATTAATGACGAGTATTAAACAAAATCATTTATTAAGAATTTTAATGAAAGAAAAATTTTAAACTAACTTTTTTTCACAATTTTTGTTCAGTTTGGAAATAGACGCGTCAGTCTTGAGATCTCTTTTCATCAAGCGTCTAACGAAAATCCGACCCGAGAAGTGATTCCTTGGACTTCGTCATGCTGCAAAAAACTCGGCCTTTTCCGTATCGCGGGACTCTCGCCGAAATGGGATTACCTTTGGGCTGGTGGTTAGAACGCGGATGCTCTCGAGCGGTCCATCAGAGTTGCTCATGAAAGACAAGCAGGCAGTTCGTGAAGTGGCACGTTAGTCACGGCGGCCATAGCTCTTCCGCGTCACCCTTCTGACTCTCCCTCTCCCGCAGCCGACGTTTTCTCTCATTTTCCTTCCCCGTTGGACAGCACAATGCCTCGCGGGGGATATCCCGTGTTTATAAAATAAATCCCCTCATTGTTGAGCAGCAAAGCATGCTCGAAAGAGAAAGACAGTTAAAGAGAGAAAAGGAAAGGGAGAGAGTTGCCCAGCTAGGTTGTAGCTCGATGCATAGCGTTTCGACTGACAGGACAGAGAAAGAAGAAAATAAGGGATGAGAGTGTGAGAGGGAGGGTACGGAGGAGAGACGGAACTTTTGTGAGGACGTCAGCTGCCACGGCGCCGGACGAGGCGCGTAACGTCGAGAAAGGGCGGATTAGAATATTTCTGGGGCCTCTGCTAAATGTTATCTTCTACGACATGGAGGGCTGCCTTTGCCCCCATGACTGGGCAACGTGTTCTGAAATCACGAAGGAGAACACCCCCGTTGTACCGGTATGGTTAAATCTGGCGCTCGCTCTTACAGTCTTTATCGGGTACGCGCTGATTTCATTACATTTACGAACCATGAACTCGACAAGGAATACAGATTCCTGCGCGAGACATGATTTATCTGCGCGCTCTATAGAAGTTACCGGGGCGCAATTTGCATATAGATCGTAATATTGACCAAGTTTCCGCGATGCTTATTCTATTATTTGGATTAGCGTGGTTACTTTGGGTTTCAGGGTACTATTTATATGCACAGAGACATCATAAGCGTCATTAAATTTTGCAAGTTTTGATTGCGTTTTGAATAATGAAATCGTTGCGTTAGAGAATTTCTTGACAGAGGTTTCTTAAGTCGCTGGTATAAGTCAGATATTTGCGCCAAAATAAATTACGTAGACATTTACTTGGCGCGTTTGTTGTAGAAACCAATTTCTTAAAGTTATTTCTGCTAAAGAGGAAGAGTTACGAAACACAAAAGAAATCAAATTAATCGGTTTACAGGAACTGAATACAATCGATTGAAATCGTTGATTTCATTAACACAGCTTTTTAGTGAGTTGAATCCTCTTTAGGAATTCAGAGGAGCAAAGTTTTGGATAGGTTGGTCTCTTCGAAGCTTTTAGCAGGATGAAGGTAAACGTGAAAGTCGCCAAGTGGTCGTGGTACGTGCCGTAGCTCCCTGAGCTCATCAGTAACGATAGCACCCTGCCATAACTGTTCCCATAATGGAATTCGTTAATACAAGATGTTGTTCGAGACACCTCGTTTCTGTAATCTTACGCGAGTTCACCGTGTGTTCGATACTAGACGATTAAAAGCAAAACAAGAAGACGGATACGAGGAGATATGCAATTTCCTCTTAAAGCTCTCGCGAAATTCTACGAGCAAATACTATAATATAAAACTAGTGCTATCAATGACGGAACATTTTCTTTTGTTGAGAAATAGAATATTTTCGCACCTATTGATTTTTGTAATAAAAATTTGTACGGTAAAAATACATATGTATGTACATAGATATATGAGAAGATAATCGCGTGAGTGAGTTTACATGTCACGCGAATTGTTTAGCAGCCGTGTATTTTCCACCGTCACTCAATCGTTGACATGCACTATATTTTTGTTTATTAAAGCTAGTTTTGCGCCGCTTTAGATTGAGATTACTTTGCGATGCGAAGAAAGAATTTCAAAACAAACGAGCACTATTCCGCGCCGGCGCGTCTACGAAGTCCTCCGTGTTTGTGTCACGGTATAATAGACAAAAGGCGAAATACAGTAGTTTATGATTTTACGTTTGGTGTTCGATGCAGATGTCAACGCGCATTACTGCCAATCACGAATGGCAGGTTATCGCTATGGTTGATACACATAATGCCGAGGCTTAGAGATCGGTGCACATACCCGTGCGATTCGCATCAACTGCGGATGGGTGCATGGCGAAACCCATGCGACGTTTCGAACTGCTGGCCATAGCGCGCGAGTGGTCGACAGGAGATTACCGCGGCATAATTACCCCCGTACTGTGTATCTGCGACCTCTGTTTAATCTGCAATTAATGTTTCAAATTGCCATAAACCCGCGCCAGTAACGGATGCCACTTATCAACGATGATAACCGAATGCATTATATCAGCGATACAACGCGGACTTTCATCATAGCATGCAAGTGGGTTTTCGCGCAGAAACGATTGTATATATCACTCATTGTCGTGTGCTTCTATAATTTTACTTCACGATCTAATTATTATTCTTCGCTTATTTCCTTTTCTCGTGAATATGAGAATGTCAAATAATGAAAAAAATAATTGGACGGAGGATACATAACAAGGACGATGATGTAAACTGCTTATAAGTCATTTTTAAATTGATGCCTAAGGTATTTATTAATGCAATCTGCAAATCTCATCATCTACATGATTCTTTCCAGTCGATCCCGGAATTCTATTAGATACAATGTAATATTCCAACGTTGTGTATACATGTTTACACCAACGCTTGCAACGAACCCCATAAAAATCCTTCTACGACGGTACAGTATGCGTGTCTCGAAAGGAATCCAAATGGCGTACATATTTTCTCGGTTTAGAGAGATAGCGATGGGGGATGGTTGGAACTCAATTCGTGGTTATTATTCGTTTACACGAAACCGGTAGGGTCGAAGATATCTGAAATGGGTTCCCCTTTGCTATACACGCCGGCGTGTGACATTGGGCTCGGTATGTTATTTCAGCGAACTATCTACTTAGATACTTTTATATTCAATACATCCGCGAACGGTGGATGGTAGGGGCGCCTAGAGTAATCCCATAGGACACACAGGAGACCCATCTTGAGAGTGGAGAAACCCGACATAATGTCGGCTTCTATCGAAGGGTTACCACCGTCTCTGAGGGATGCAAAATGTATCGTGCCTATTTTCTAGACGAGCCCAGCAGTGTTGTATTCACGCTAATGTAACAAATATATAACAGATTTTCTCAGTGAAATACATCACGTAAAAGAAGTAATACAGAATCTATCAATATCCGTTAAATATAGATTGATAAAAATAATCACAGGAAAAAAATTTGATAAAAATGTGAAAATCTTTTTTAATATTTTATGATTTTTTATTTAATAATTTAAAAGAATAATTTGTATAAGATATACTTTATACAATTTGATATTTTACACGTTGCGTTAGATAATGTTCTACTAGTGAGTATAATAAAATGTCGATAAAACATTTTGATTAATTATATTAGATATAGTAATTATATATGTATATAGTAATTATATAGTAGATTATATTAGTAATAGTAGAAGTGAAAAAAGAATATTAATAATATTAATAGTACGTATTTACAAATGCTTTTATGTACTGTATGTATCATGGTTGTGTACGTTCATGGTTGATGCTTGTAAGGGATGTCTGTTGATCCCTCAGGATACATGAGAGAGCCATCTCAGAAACGAACGAATTCGCCATAACATTGAGCTCTACCGAAAGGTTACCGTCAGTAAGAGGGTTGAAATGTATTTTTTACCTTTATTTTCCTTTTTTTCAGACAACCACGACGACATGGTTGACGTTGATCCCCATCAACGCATCTGTCGTCATGTACACGAAGATGAAGCTGAGCGAATTGATAACACATTTAATTATATCAAAATAATTTTTTATTGCCACGTAGAAGCAGGAATATTTAGGTAAACTATATAAACGAGCCAAAATTATGATTTACATAGAGTTCTCTGTGCGATTTTATTATGTTGATCATAAATACGTGTAATGCTTTGTAGAAAAAAGGAGACTGGCTATTGGACGATAAAGAGCTAATAAATAAATTTTTATATCTCTTAATAACTTTTGTGTACTATTCTTTTATAAAATATTATTAGTTATCTTATTGGATTATTCATTGCTTGCTGTGTTACGTCATCAACATTTTTGTAATAATCTCGATAATAACAAGATGTACAATGTCTATCTCTATACATAAGAACGCTATATAAAATATTGATATGATAAAATTATGCATCAGTTTTAATCACTACAAAGGTTTCATGACCGTGATAGTTGTATCATATATTCAGAGATTATTAAATATGTATTGTATATACGAAAGTTGTTCGCGTTTTGGTCAAGCAACTATTGGTTCCATCATCAGTTAGTCATTGATGTCATAGGAAATCCAGTTTTTATCTTAATTAATATATCTTCGCACGATCTTCCAGTCATGGAATATCAACTATATCTTGACAACTTATTCGTTGACGTCCATCTTATACTTTAAGTCTCTTGAGTTTGTATTTATTTTCATCAGGCGTTATTCTTAATCATACTTGGTGAAAAAGTGACATTTTAATGGGTTCCGATAATTTAATGTCAGAGAAATATTACATTTTTCACTCATGCTTTGTTGATTGCATTACGTCTCGTCTGATAATACCAATAATATTACGTTTTTCTTACGATAATATCTTGATCTCGTTTATAGAAAATATTTTTAAAATATTTCTGTAAAAATGCATTTTAATTTATACCTCCGTTGAAAGCTTATCAATTTTCAATATTAGACTTCAGTCTAAATAAGTTATAAATACTTTATTTTAAAATAAGAAAAATGTGTGATGCGCATATATATACTTTGAATAAAATATTATTTTCACGCTAAAAAAATGTTTCACGAACTTTAATGTATCATGTAAATTCTTACGTAGGAAGCTCTTAATTTATTAACATTATATTGAAAATTATATGTAAATACTTTAGTCTCTAAAACAAGAAAATTACATATGTATACATGTATATTTTGAATAAAATATTTTTATTAATTCCATGCTAAAAATCTTTTTATTGTGATTGTTTTTGAACTCTCTATCTTTCTCTCTTTCTCTAAAAAATATATTTCAATTTATATCTACGTAGGAAGCTTATTAATTCTTGATATTGAATTTATCGAAGATATTAAAGTTATAGATATTTTATTCCGGGACACAAGAAAAATGCGCGAATATACGAGGTGTGTACAAAAAGTTCGTGCACTCGGTTCACCAAAAATCCAAATTAAATTATTCTGTAACGGGGATGTGGTCAACCTCGAAGTACTCTCCCCTTGACAGAATGCACTTGGTCCAACGCTTCTTCCATTCCTGAAAGCAGTGCTGTATGTCTTCCTTTGTCAGTCCCTTTAGGAGCTTCGTCGTTTCTCGTTTTATGGTATCAACATCCACAAAATGTTCACCCCGCATGATATTTTTTACTTTAAGGAACAGGTAGAAGTCGCAGGGTGCTATATCAGGTGAATAGGGAGGGTGGTCCATGGTAGCGATATTATTTTTGGCCAAAAACTCGCGCGTAACGAACGCGGTGTGTGAAGGTACATTGTTCTGACGCAGAATCCATGCGTTCTCCGCCCATAATTCGGATCGTGTACGTCGCACACATTCACGTAGACGCTTTAAGACTTCAACATAGAATTTTGCGTTAACAGATTCACCTTCTGGAACATATTCATGATGAAGAACTCCACGAATACCGGAAAAAAACCATTGACGCTCTGCCTTCCCTTCTTGAACCGGTCCACTCATTTATACACAGTTCTACGCTTCATGGCAGATTCACCATACACCATTTCCAACATTTGAAGAATTTCCTGGCCGTTTTTGTTAAGTTTTACGAGAAATTTGATGTTGGTTCTTTGCTCGGTTAAAACGTCTCGCTCCATTCCGCCAACACGACCAAAAGTACGTTAATAAAAACAGACATGAAAAGCAAAGATCTCACTCAACCGTGACCTAACTTTTACTAAGGACACGTGACGCCTCCCCCAAGAGGTTGCACCACTGTATAAGCTTACCACATCGGCAGAATAAAATTCAATGCACGAACTTTTTATACACACCTCATATATATGTATATATATATATATATATATATTTATTCGAGTAAAATATTTTGACACACACACGCACACGCACGCACACACGTACACATTAATTCCTTATTAAAAAATTCTTCTCAAACTTTAATAGATTACGTACAAAAAAACAAAAAATTAATCTTACTCGGCTTCCTTTACGATTGTTCTTGAATCCTTTTCCTATAGTATATCTTACAAATCTACAATAATTTCCGTCTACAGTCCGTGGCATTCCTCATTGACTCCACAATGAGGGGGAGCTTCTGAGCTGCAAACATATTACTTCCGGCAAAAAAAGGGCTTGAATGTGTCTCGCACCTTTACAGTCGACAAACGCAGGTCGGTCTGGAAGCTCGTTAAGTAATTGCTAAGTGACCAAAGCTTGGAAGGTCACTGACGTAATGCGAGAATCGTGTACGTACCCCGATACGCGACGCGACAAGGGTAGTTGGGAGAAACTAGGACGAGGGAGAGAGACGGTAGTGGAGGACGTCTGTTTCATGGGCGAAGGGTGAGACGTAGATACAATATACATACATGATGATGCCAACATTGCGGCTCCTTCACTCGGACGAACGTATTGTACGCGTGTATCGCGCGTATTAATGCGTTAGCACGAGGAAAGGGTGCCGGCATAAGGGTCGAAGGTTTCCATCCCTTCCCTGTTCTCAGTGAAGAGAAAGGTTGGAGACGCGAGTGGGTTTGTCGGAAGCATCGTACATTGGTGCCAAATGGTAACACTATAGCCGAGTGCCGGCAAATTAGATTATGCGCAAGCTCACCCTCGCGACCCTCTATCGTCGACACCAACCCTTAGAACGCGAAGGAAAACATTGAGGATGTCCCGAATAGATTCTATGAAAACCGCCACACTTGTTTGCTGCTTAGCGTTAAATGTTCAGAAAAATTTGTGAAGAAATTTATGATATAGGCAGAATTTAAAAAGTTTTCTTCATGCCACTGGCTGTGATTTATAATTGCGATTAAGAAATTTTTTTGTGGAGTGGTTTCCTGAGATATACGCGTATTAATTTTAATCATGATATGGTCAGTTTATTCTGTATTTATGTACAATATATATATATATATATAAAGAAAATTCGTTTATAGTAGAAAAAATGTTTTGTTCTACGAATCGAAATTTTGATGTAAACAAAAATTTTATTAAAATGTATTTAAACACGAACTGAATTGTTTAGAGTTGGTATATAAACAAATATTTCTACAAGTTATTTGTAAAAAATATTTAATAAAGGAGAAAAATGTATAATCGCTGAAGCAACTAAATTTTTTGTTATGTAAACAAAATATTTGATTGCTGTTAAAAAGTATCTCAAGTGTACACAGTTTTACTGAAAGCGCACTAAATTCTTTTCCTAGTGCAGTGAAATCTTTCTCTGAAAGAAAGAGAGAGAGAGAGAGAGAGAGAGAGTGTTTTTCTAGACATTTTGGGTTATCGTTATCAATAAACTGAAATATATCAATCTGATATAAAATAATTTTTTCAAATTTAAAAATAGGCTATTTCTCAATCAGATTTAACAAGCTGTAAAATCTATTCACGTGCGAAAATCTTAGAGAGAGGATATTTAAACACTAAATAATTATATATATATAAAAACTATACTACATTAAAAAATTTCTATTTCTTACATTATTTACATAACAATGAATAAACATAAAAAATAATTCCGAAGAAAAAAAATGTACGTATCCACTTCTCTCGCGAAGTTGTCAACATTTTATTAACTTAAAACATGTTCTAATACGCATTCTATGCCTTAGTATTTTACAGTAACGAGCAATCGCCGGAAATTCGATTTCAGTGTGAAATCACTGGCCTGTCGTGACCGTGCGAAAAACATTCGCACGAGAGTACATCGATCGAGGCCGTTGGCTATGGTCTGTATCGACGTGCACAGCCGATGCAAACGATAGAACAATACGTTGCGGTCGAACGGGCGTACCCCGTAAGAACGGCAGCGTCATTCCGACGTAATTATCGGTGATTACACGACGCGTGAGGCACGCGAGTTACAAACGAGCGGTGTCGAGCACATCGGCGGATCCGATCGAGCCACCCCGCGAGAAATATCCTGCTAAAATTCACCGGGCGTTTTATATTACGTGTCTACCGCTCGTAGAAATAATTCACCGTCAACGACATAATTTCGTCACGTCACTCGACGGAGAATGACGACTTCTTCGCGTAAAGTGCGCGCCGATAGAACTGCACGTCGACGCGACGGCGAAAGTCGGCCCTCCGCCGCTGACGAAAAAGCTTTCTATTTCGAAGAGCACGCGTGAGGAAACGTACTGCCAGCCCGGTCGGATGCATTATGCAGTGGCTGTTTGAAGTCCGCCCTTCTCGTCCTTCCTCTCGCCGTTTAGCTTTACTTTTTCTCCTACTCTTTCTCTCGTGCAGTCCATCTCTCTTCTCGCTTTTATTCGCTCTCTTTCGGCGTGAAGCGGCGAGCGCGACGTCCGCCGCGTCCGCGACTATACATCGACATGGCGAAATACCTCGCGCGTCGTGAGGATCTCGGGAGACGGATATTTCGTGATACAAAGGGGAATGTTTCACGGCGAAGTGGATTGATTATTCGGTTTCGCGCAGAGAAGAGAGGAGCGACGATTGTTAGCCCGCGCGGGGAGACACGAACAATGCTCGGTCGCTCATTTGTGCTTCTGCCTCGATGAAAGGATGGAAATCGCATTACTTTAATCACCGCTGAGATAATAAAAAAAATCGTGGCTACTGTTTTACTACGCTCCTCGCTTTCTGCCACTGCGGCCTTTCTTCTTTCTATTTTCTTTGCGGCGCGTTTCATCCGCATTTGTCCTCGCGCGATTATAATTGTCGTTGTGTAAGTGTACGCGCGTATTATTTCAACGCTGTAACTCGATAAACCACGTAAACTTCAAATCAAAATTCCGTAAATTAGAAAGTATATATAGGTACATAAATTGACAAAATTCGATGTAATTCAACTGTTACAATATTATACGAGAAAACCTGTTATATGCGTTATTAAAATTTCTATGCTATGCAGCGTCAAGGTATTGATCGCGTACGAGATTTCAGTGAAATAAAGTTGTTCGTGCACGATATTTTCATAAATACAAGCGTCGTAGTGTCAGTCGAATGTTGAAGTTTCTTACTTAATCAGTATATTGCGTGTTTGTCATTCTTCATTTGCGTCACTAGATGTCACGTGAAAAATGACAAATTAAAAGCAATGGAATTAATTCGACGTCCGACAAAAATTATGACACGCGACTAAGCGATAGGGCCTAACTTTTAGAGTCATGATATCCTTTCTCATCACTACCTAAATCTGCGATTCATAAAAAAAATTTTTTACTACTTTTTATCAAGAAAGCTACGTATGTTTTACAATTTGCTGTGCTAATAACTTTCCTCACTTTCAACGATAAATAGTATATTTTTCTATTGCCATTTATGACTAGTTATTCATAATGTGAAATTATACCAAATTTACACTTCTGTAACCGCCACTACTTTTATATGTATATCGTTAATTTAATTAAAACAATGGAGTTATAGGATAGACAGTGCATTTTTCTATTGTTATTTGTGACTATGATAAATGAATATTACTAAGTACCAAAAAGGAATCATTACGATCACATCGCGTGTTATCATAACGCATGACTAAAAAATAGCCGAAAAGTAGGAACGTGAATAGGCAAGTCCGACTTCCTTCAAGTGACACGAGGCAGAATTAAATTCTTTCCCCATGAAAGGAATTGTGCGGATGGAATCCAAAAATGTTGCAACACTCATCCAGCCATAAGGCGACGACGGTATCATTAATCACTTGCCGAAGGAAGGTACGGTGAAAGGTCGTGTACACGCGTAAGATTACGAAACGCGATCCGGGGACCCCGTGTTGAGAAAGAATCACACGAGATAGTCACTAACACACGGACAAAGTAGACATGTGATGTAGATCCATGACACGACGATAATTTATCCACGCCGGTACGAGAAAGGAGCATCGCACGAACTTCCTATAACTCACGAAATACGAAAATGTTTCGCATCGAGAGAGAGATAATGCCGACAATCGCGCATATGCGGTATTTCATCGTCCCGCACAATTTTCTCTTAACTCTATATGTGCGTGCGCTTCGCGTGCGTAAACGTCGCACAAAATCGTCGCACAATGCATTCTTGAAAGGATCGACTGTTATTCTTACGTTTTATCATCACAGAGATTAGAGACGTAATGTAACATAAAATACGTCATTCGCAAGGTGGTATGAGCGATAAAAGGGAAGATTCGTCGCGCGTCTACGGTAAGGAAATGCGTTGATCACAAGCGCACTTTTCTCTCCGGTATACAACTCGCCAGCATGACGACATTGTGTCAGGCGGCCGCGTTTTACGATGCATACGCCGTAATTACAACGATAATTTAAGTGAGACAGAAGGGGCGTAGGAATTCTCCCGGGAATCGTAATACCTGACATTACTTTAGGACAACGGTTTCCCGACCTTTATTCTGGGCCTCGGTATGAAATGTTTACCATATTAACCAACGACCCTGAAAATATTTGTTTGTTACTATTGTGAGGCTAAAGCCGTGATTACGATCCCTCGAAGGAGGGTAGACGTCACGCAAGAGATTTGTTATGAAACACGGTAGTGAATATTCAAAGTCCTTTTCATAATGTACATTAATAATGTAAATCAATCTATCTCTGTGATTCGATATCGTCCATATAAATGTATACATTTAGTAAATAATAAACTAAATTTTGAGTCAAATTTAATAGACACACACATTTTTTAAATTAATTTATTTAATTTTATTATTTTAATCAAATATTAACGATATACCGGAATAGCGATGATCTGAATATAATTTGACATTGTGAATTTAACGATGCATGTATTTAATAAATTATAATCCGTCATTAGGCACATATATATCATATATTATATTGTTTAAATAATAGTGTTCGATATTTTAAAAGCAAAATTTTTACGAAGTAAATAATTAAATTAGCATTAAAGTTATGAAGGTAAATTAGTTTGACACAATCCCCTTTCCCGGAAAATAACTTCTCTCCCTGAACAAAGTGCGGCGTTAATCAAGCGGACGCTTGTAAGTGGTAACGCGTGACTCTTTAATGCGATGATCGGGCAATATCGCTTAAGCTGCTATACCATGGTCGTAATTAATGGGCGCGAACGAAGGGACAATTTCGAAATGGCTCTCGGCAACCGTGCGCAATTGCAATTGCATCGAGCGGAAAGCCATGGTTCGATTAATACCTGAAAAATACTAGTTATTTGTGACAGTGCAGATCCGAAAATTAACAAGGAGAAGTTTCACGATAAATATTGCGATAGAATATCGAAGTACAATCAAGCGCATCACAAATATTTCAAGAAAAATGAGGGGATATAGCTGTTATGCAAATTTGCAAAAAAGCGGACGATATCATTATCTATGCAATTGAATTTATATAGCTTTTTATTATCATCTCAACAACAGTGCCTGATTTTGGGCGGTTGTAGATGAACACTTAAATATCACACGTTTTCTGTTCAAATGACTGTATTATCATTATTATTATTATTATTATCATTATTACAAATATCACGCGCACCATTATTTTACAAGTACAAATGTTTGTCAGGGATCGCGAATGAAAGATACAGAACGAAAGAGAAATGGTGATGGCGATCAAGTGTGCGTGGCTGAGGGTGGAAAACGAGGCGGGGGTGAAAGAGAGTCGCGTGTCACCATTCGATTTGGCACCGCAGTAGTGTCAGCCGGCAGCTGGGCTTTGTCCATTTGTAATTCCCTGTATGGAGTACGCGACGTATGCACGTGGCTATATTGCATCGGACACGGGAATGCAACACGCACCATTTCGAATTACACGGTTGCGGATGGGAAAAGAAGCGCGGTGCGGGAGAGTCGCCAGAGTTGTCGAAATGTTGACGTGTTTTCCACCTTCTCCTCTCCCTCTCCCCGACGTTCTCTTTGCAGGGGCGCGTTGAAAATTCAAGCATCTCGTCCCGCGGTTATTCGCTGCTGGATGATATTCCGAGGGTCGCGGAGAATGGAATTTTCATCTAACATAACGCCTCATAAACCTACTAGCTCTATTTTCCACCTTTTCATGCACGGAACCACGATCGTAACCCCGGGGGGCAGGGAACGTTTATTTATTATACGAAAAGAGCGTCTCAGAAGTAACCGTACATTTTCTAAATTACAGATATTATACGCTACCAAATTTTACGGTTACGAGCAATATTAATCTTTTGTGATCATTGGGGTCAATTTAATTCTAAAATAATTTTATTAGAATTTCTAATTAGCATATCTCTAATTAATATAATAAACAATTTTTTATACAATAATTTCACGCTTGTTTTTTCTAAAAATTGCTTTCTTTATCTCTCAGAATAAATACTTTTTTTTATAATGCGAACTATTGCACTACTTTTATCAATTTTTTTGAAAGTGTCATATATGTATATGTATAGCCATAAATTTTCATCAAAAATATTAAAAATTAAAGAAATTATGATTTTTTAGTAAAAACAAGTTCATAAGTAAGAAAAAGTTATATTTTTGTGATTTTTAAATATATGTTAAAATTAATATTTGTATAAAGCTGTTATATTTCTATATTTTACAATGTTTAAAGTACGTTCAGTAATTTTTTTATTTCAAAGAACGAAAACTGAATACGATAACTGATTAGATGCATTTTGAAACTATTTTGATCGGTGTGATCATTACAGATCTGTTAAGAAGTGATCACGAAGGATTAAAAGGTTTGAATAATTTATACAATAGATATTTAAAATTGATAGAAAATTATGTCATTTTCTTTGTTCAGTTTTAAATAAAATTAATCTCACAGATAATAATAAACAAACAATAGTTTTCGCTATAAAGGAAAAAGTCGACTTCAAACTCGTTGAAGAATCTGCAATTAAGAGAAAGGGCTTGATACTCTTCAGGTGTTAAATACCCTAATTTCCTACGTTAAGTCTAATCAATAATTAAATTTCTATCTTAATTAATAATCTTCTAAGATGATACTGTACGCAGAGATCGCCCATCGCTCGATGAACAATAAATCGGCAAGAAAATTTGCGTCAACGTACTTTTTTGTAATTAAGTGCGTCGGCCGTAGGGAGGAAAGGAATTTTTTAAGATATTCTCCGCAGTCACATTGATGCGGGGTATAATAATTATCGCTCCTTAATTGAATCCGCCAGAAGCGGATTCTTACCCAGACGAGGTCCAGATACACATTCGCAGTACCTCTCACACTTATTAAAGTAAATGGATCATTTGTGTTTGTTTGTGCTCGTTGCTTGCTTTGGATCCGGCTTTAACGAACGTTCACATATATCGACGCCGTTGTTGATCTTCTCATGCTAGAATCCATGAAGCGAGTATTACACCAATTTCGCAAATACGTTCAATGTCCACCTTCGTGGCGGATATACACAATCTTGGCCTCTACAATATTTATCTTCAATGACGGGACGCACATATGCCGTCACTCCGCTACTTCCTCAATAGGCGAGGGATAGACGGTGAGGAAGGCGAAACATGAGAAGTAGATCCTACGGGACTTTCGTTCGGACGGAGAAGATCACCGACTCGGCACAGAGGCGGCAAAGTAATACCCGGCGCCTTTGCTTTTGTGGGTTCTTTACAATCAAATGAAAATGTATCATGCGAGAAAATATGAAATATTGCTCGTCGAGATGTTTTCAATGCGATTAGAAAAATTATATGCTGTAATATTTAATTAAGAAAGATATTTCAAAATTATAAATCCAAAATAGAGTGTCGGACTATTGAAACTAGGGCTCGATTATGTATCTTAAAATGAGTTGAAAATTATAAAAGTAAGCAAAATTATTATAATATCTATATTTTCATTAATCGCGACACCTACTCTCTAAAATCAGTGTATTATTTACTAACTTTAGCGAATGTTTACTGTTTTTTAGTACAATACAATAATACACTGATTCACTTTTACAGGTTATGATTTCTATAGATTAAAATGCATTTCAATCTGCATAAAATCACCTTGAAAAGTCAATCAGTGTATTATTATTGAAAAACAATAAAAATTCGTTGATGATTAGATCAGTTATAAATACATAAGTGTAGCACTGAAGTCACTAGACCTGAACTTCTTGTACGATTGATATTTTCTTATTGTCCAAGGTGAAGGAAAAAGGAAGAAAAATGAACCGTGCACTTTAATTAAAAAGAACAGATCTACTGATTCACTTTTAGAGAACAGTGAATTTGTTCACTTTTGTAATTTTCACCTTGTTTCAAGATATACAATCGATTTTGCCGATAAAACGTCTGGTTTTATCAGTAAAATGCTGAAGATTTCTTCCGACGATAATTTTTAATACAAACCAATCCGTCATAATTTCGCTTGTTAGAGGCACTGCGTGACTTTTAAACACGCACAAAATGATTCATGAATTTTTCCTCTCTTTGCTTCTTACTGGAATGCATATATACAGGCATGGACGCGACAGGCAATTTGCATTAAGTTAATTGAACCTGCGACCGGGTACCCTTTTTTACAAGACAATGCACTTACACCGGTTTCTTGCGGCGATCGACGGTGCGCGCTAACTGGCAGGTAAACGGCGTTCCCTCGCAAAAATATTAAATGCGTTTCCCTCGAAGAGACAAATGCGACTGACGGATTATGAACTCACATTGTTGGACTGCCGCGCCGCGCCGCGCCGTCGACGTTGCCGGTAATTAATTCCAAGCGTTCTTTCATATTATCCTTCGTTTTGCGAGCGACGCACAGCGCTACGTGAATCGGCTCGGGATCCGCAACGGGAATGCGATAAACGTGAAAAATTGCACCGCTCTTGTAATGTATCACAGCCTGTACTATACGGGTTCATAGCCCGCAAAGCGGCCGTCGCCGACATTATCAACTCGCGCCGCGAGTTCTCTCCGGTTTTCAAGAGCGCTGACGCGATAAAGGGAGGTAGACTGTCGGTGACGTTGAGAGGTCGCGACGTCAAGAAGTTCGATTTAGGTTGTAAGTGTTCGGCTCCTTACGTCGAGACACGCCCGACCAAGTACCAGGTGGTATTTTGAAATTAATCATCACGATGTGAGCTCTGCACTGAAGCTAATTTAATCATCGTACGTTTTGCCAATTCTCCATTATCGCTCATCGTCGCGACTTGACTGAAAAAGGATAACAGCAGAGGTTGGGCGGTACTTAGTAGTCGAGGTGATATCATAGCCAGTCACGTTGAAAAACGATACATTCAGTCGATCTGGTTATCAGGTATTAAGCGACTCTATATATATATATATATATATACTCTCCATTGGAGGAGCAACTGCCTAAAGGGCTGCGCGATCATCGACGTGCGCCGTTAATTCATTTCGCGAAGCAATTTAGATAATCCCTTGGAGGTTGTGTTTCGCTTAATCAAGGGGCGGGATCTCTCCTGACCGTGGAACGACCGAGAGGGTGCATATGCTTCGCCGCCGGGCTGTGTGGTAACGTGTGCGCGTGCCGGATTCATTCAGCACCCCTGTATTACTATCCCTGTCTCGAAACACGACGCGTTTCTTACTTTTTTGTTAGGGGAGAAGGGGGGAGGGGCCAGGCAGCGTTTCAAGTGGACCGTTTCGTGTACCGGTCGTTTTTCGTTCCGACCCTTCGCACGCTCGTCTTATCTTGCGCGAGTCCGCATCCTTGGGAAATCATGCGCAAAACCCGGCGGGCGATTCGTCCCCCCGAGAACTCGTCTCGGCCGAATTTGCATAAACACAATTAGTTGCTCTCATTGAATTATTCAAAACGGCCGGAACTATCAGCGAGGACAGCAGCCATTATCGTGCCCGTAGTCAAGCCCTTCTCTCGAGGCGAGGGTTGCCTGTATCGTGCGCTACACGCTGATTTTCACCGAATACGAACTGCGATATTATGTGACGTTACGTCGACGGTATCCAACGGCACAGCGCTACGATAGCTCGACTCTGTTAATACTGATCTTGTAGCTCTCTGGCGTCAGAAACGCGTTATAACAACAGTATGATGTTTCATTTTCACAATATATCTTGTAAGAGATATTAGATGGCAATTTGATATTCTACCTATAGACGAACTCAAAATTATAACTTCATCTTAGTATTTAAAAGAAAAATATCAAAGTCTTGTTTTTTAATCGTTTTTTAACGGTCAACAATAAAAGTAATATTGTTACCGTTATTTATTGTGAAAAGTAACGAGTTACTGTTTTAAAAGTAACTCACATTACTAATTTTAAAAAGTAACCTATAACTGTTATCATGACTTCGAAAGTATGATTCGTTACTTTCTTTTGTAACGTTATAGTAAAACATTAGATTTAAAAATAACATTATTTAATAATTAATATTAATTTGTGAAAGAGTCAATATTGAAGCTTAAAATTGTAAATTAATTTTATAGAAATCTTTTCTTTATCTATATTGAACTCAGAAATCTTCGATAATTCTTTACGTTAATATTTTTATTCTTTATATGCTTATCTTTAGGAAATTAGATTGTAATTTACAAATGTCAATTTTATTAAAAATGTTCTTAAGCATTAATGTCGTTATTAAGAGTGCATTCCAATAGTCACTGCCAATATTAAAAATCTATAATTAACATTATAAATATAACGTATTACAGATTTTTAATATTGACGGTGAACGAAATACAGTATAAGAAATAAAATTGAAAACATTTTTTTATATTTAAATTTCTATTACTTCTATTATATTTCTAACTAATTTAAAATTAATTGATCTATCGAATAGTTATAAAGATAGAAAAGAATTAAAGTACCGATGAAGAAACGACTGAATTTATTACCGTTACTGTAAAAATATAACGACTTATCGTTATCGTTAGATACAGACAGAAAAAAATCAATAAAAAAACGGATAACGGCGTTACACAAGTAACGTTTATCGCTTCCTGTACTATTGTTATATCTTAAATTGCACAGTGCGAGAGTCCATTTCATTATACATATCTTTTTTGACGTTAGCTGCTCCCGCACCGATCTAGTCAGTTTCTCATAAGCATTCTCCGGTTTAATTCTTCGCGGTTAGGCATTATTTACGGTAACGGTTAGAATCCATTAATTTCGAACGACTCCCGTGCCGAACGATAATACCACGACAGGATCTATTCACGAGGCACGTCTGTGAGAGATTATACCGAAATCAAAATGGAAAATGATGCTGTGTCACGGGGTAGTGCTATCCACGACCACCCTAATCGAAGATCTATCGAGCGGAGGAGGTCGACTCTGGATGTTTTTCAATTGCTTAACACACTTTAACACAGACAGACATAATACGCCGGACATGCACAGAGTATAGCATTGTGCGTGATTTAATTGGAATAGAATGTGTACGCTATGTATGGTTTCGAGTAGAGAAAATTAGATTAAATACTGCAACTTTTTCCGATTATATTGAATAAAAAGAAAGAAAAATGTCGGTCATTCAACGTCCATCAATCTCGTTTACACCGCGATTAGTAATTTGTAATTGTCACCAAGACACACAAGTGCAGACACTATACTCAACCGAAGGACTGAATACAAGACGTTGCGTTGACGATTACGACAATTTGAGTCGCCACTTGTCTATTCTTATTTTAAGACCGTCTAAGTAACGTCTTAAAATGCTAATGCGGCTCTGTGGTCGGTATTCATAGTCGGTTCTTATTTTAAGATTATTTTAAATAATGTCTTAAGATGCTAATGCGACTTTCTGATTGGTTCATGTCATCTTAAGACTATATACTTAAGACAGTATAATGGATTTTATAATACCTATAAGCTTTAAGTCTTAAGCCGTAAGAGAAATTGATTAATCACAGTTATAAATGTGAGAAGAATAAAATCGATTATGATGGGTCATTTTTTTACATTTTGGGTCATGTAAAATTTAGGCTAATATAATTGTTTATTGCAGAAAATCTATTAAATGTAAACATCGACTATGAATACCTCGAGAATTTCTTCGACGAAAGAAGCGTGTTTCGAGACGATCGTGTGAAATTTAATCGCCTCGTCGACGCGTCGGCAGCAGTCGCTTTCGACGTTGGCAGCCAGGAGTGGATGCGAGGGGGCTTCGTATTCCCTCACATCTCTCTCTCTCTGTTGCGATCGTGTATCGTGACCGTGAATAATGATGACGAATGATGATGCGCGACCCACGCAGCTTATGCACTCACCGAAGGTTTATTCGGATTGGTCCTCTGAAGCGCGATGAACGAACGCAAATTTGACCTCAAAATGGCTTGCCAAGTACATACTGAGGATTTATGCTCAATCATTTTTTCCTTTGCTCCGCTGTAAATTTCCAACGGATAAACAGATATTTTAATATTTCTTTCTGTTGTTGTTGCCGGAGAGATTAAATAATTTTTGCGTTTTCCATTGTCCGAGTCGCTCGTGTAATTCTGTTAATGGAGCGCGCAGTATCCGTACGGATGTGTTGCATTAACCGTTGTTACGCTGTTGTATAAATAAAATGGAAAACATGGAAGTCAGCTTCGGATGCGCGTATATCAGATGAATTGCAGCCGGTACGTTTACGAAGGGTGAGAGACACTTGTTCGGCTTACGTATTTATCCGTAATGAAATTTTCCGTTCGCACGGTAGGGGTGGACGCTACTACAAGTGCAACCTTAGAAGGATACTGATAGATGGAGGAGCGCCACGCGGACACCTCACGCGTCGCGGAATAGAAAAAACACGAAGGGAGAGCGTTACAGCGCACATAAGGGAGCGAAGCCGATCCGCGGCATCCGAATGTCCCGCAGCGCGAGTAACTTTAACCCGCCCTTCCAAATATTATTCCTCGGCAATCAAGAGTTCTTTAAAACTTCTTTTTTCTCTCTCTCTCTCTCTCTCTCTCTCTCTGTCTCTCTTTTCCCTCCGACGACCGTCGGCCACACTCGGTCGACGGTGACACTGACGAAATGCCTGCACCTTTGAATATTTTCGTAACCCTTGGCGAATACCGCCGTGAATACGTCCGGTCGTGTTTTGACAGAAAATAAGCGCGAAAATTGAACGACGCCCGCGAGAGAAGTTGGAATCACCCTCCCTGAGGAATATTTTTCTAACAATTCATGCTTCTCTCTCCGTCGCTCGGGAGAAACGGTGCGACGTGCATAGGAAAACGGAGAGCGGGAGTAACTCTTGCTCAGTGAAAGATGATATATACCATTAGTCGAGCAGGGATCGTGTTAATTGCGATACGACATGTATCGGTTGTCGGGAGATCGCTGTATTGTGAGATGCGATATACAAGTCGATATATATTAAATCACAAATACTGGAGCTGGCGGATTATATCGAGGCTGCCGCAAGGATGTATCGCATAGTATTTTCATGACGCAATCGTCAATTATTCGGTCCATCCAGCAGAGACTGCTGCTGTCCCTAAAAACAATCTAATTGCTACTGGGGAAAATCTCAAAGGACATTACGCTCGTCCACCTGAGCGACAGGTGTGTCGGAAAGAGAGCCCGAGAAAGACAGGGATTTAATATTTCACTTATAGTATCTCGTCTCCAATCTGGCAGCGACAGCTCTGTAACTTGGAAATGAAAATGCACGTGGGTCTGCCGTTGTCCCCCCCCCCCCTTCTCCTCTCCCTCTCTTTCTCCTCTCCCTTTCACGGCCCACCCTTGACGGACGGCCCTTATAAATATTCAGAACGGAATGCGAAATAACGTGACACGCGAGACTAGAGGCATTTCTTATCGTCTCGCGACCGAAACGACGTGGCACTCGCGGTGCGTACACTCTGGCGTTTTATCTCACGCATTCCCGCCTTGTATTGACCCGCCTGGGCTCTCTCGCGCTCTCGTGTTCTCGCAATCGCGAGTTTCACTTTCCGGGTGCAGCCCAGCCACGCTTTCGGATGCGCTCATTAAGTCGGCCGTGACCGCACGAAGGCCGCGGGTTTCTCAACGAAAAATGAGTCTCCTGTTGCACGTTAGGAATAATTTTGCGCCGCGAACGCATCGTGCGCCACGAGAGATAGGAAACGCGAACGAGTCCTGCACGTATTATCTTCATTTTATCCGCTACAGCGGACATTCATCGCATTACGGGGCGCACACGCCATCGCTATTGGCTCGCTTATGAAAAATGAGTCTCTTGCCGCTCGTGCGAAATAATTTCATTCACAGGCATCGCTTCTGCGGATTTCGTAATAATAAGCGCGTTACGCTTAAACGAATAATGCTCGTGCGACTCGCCGAGCTGTTCTCGATGCGATATAAAACATTTACTTTGCCGATGATCTGCTTTCATGAACTTTTAATATTTTCGAGGCAGATGTGAAATAACATTATATATTATATTATAACATTGTTATTTTTTTTTTTTTTTTTCAAAATTTTCATTTATTTCTGATTTAATCTCTGATGCGCGGTGCGAGAATATGTTTTATAATATTGATAATTCACTAGTTTACAACATTTTATACGATAGCGTTGAGTGAATATTTTTAAGAATTCACGTGGAAGGTGCTGTGTATAACTTTCAAGATAGTAAAATATGAATTTCTCGAGGTTCCATCAGAAAAGGTAGGATGTACTTGAGACGAAACTGCACACGTGCATCTTCGAAGAGTGCACATCAGAACGCAAAGTGCTGGAACACTTACGGCGGAAGTGTCACACGTTGTTCCATGCTCCTTGTCGAAAGTCGAAACGTAATGACGCGTTTGCGATATCGAAGACCCTCGTATAGCGCTTCAACGATCGACAATCGGCCGTTTGTACCATCAACCTAAGGAACAGTTCGACAAGTTCGAGACTCCGATTGACGGAAAGTGTCTTTTTCCTTTCGATACCTTACGTTCTATATCGCTTTTCGTGCGTTCTATTTGTCTGGGGTTTGCACCATGCGCATTTCATCATGTGGTCGACATCGCATCGCGTGCCGGGCTGAGAAACGTCGCGCACGGCGCCATCGCGCCATTCGTGCCGGCGTTCACGCTATCCTGCGGGCACAGGCCCACGGATACCCTGTCAACAATAATAACCGACGATGAAATAACGGATCGCGGATGTGCCCGCGGGAAATGCAATTCTGTAACGCGTTTCGCGGGGTAGCCGCGGGAACGCGCCCGGCCAGTTACGCGCTTTAAACCGTTTTACTGGCCTGATGTGAATTCGCGGCGGCAAACACCAGATCGGTGCGGGATTCATCGTGCCGCTCATTTTTCATCGATCCGTCGAAATCGATTTAGTCGGATGCAGAGAAAATGCGCGCGTTTCTACGGCATACTGGGTGAATTAAAAATTCTTCGCGTTTTCGCGCTGTTGCCTGCGCTCGGGTGATATGAGAGCGATAGAACAGGGCAGCGGTTAAAACGTACACCGGTTTATTTATTTTCCCAAATACGCAAAGCTCTTTTACAAAACACACAGAGTGGATAAAATCCAAATGATTCAAAAAAATTATCATCGACCGCAAATACATGTGTGGATGAGAAGTTAATTTATTTGATCGCATTTTATTAAACTTAATAAATGGAGCTAAAATAATTGTTGAAACGTATATAATGCTGCAGAGCTAAATTCAATCGTATTCGCGAGATACATTGTTATATTAATATGAGACTTATCATTAATATTGGAATCACAAATTACAATGATTAAAGCAGTACGTATATATATAATGCAGAGAATTATTTCTGCATTCCCTTTGGCAGATGCCTGATGCTCCAACCGACAGGGACGGGCTGGCTGGACCTTCCTTTTTGAAATAAATATTAATTGGAATTCCTTGAGCTTCATAAATGTAGATACGGACTGTACTTTCTGACTTGATAATGATAGGATAGGTCTGAAATACTAATTTTTTCATCTATTCCCTTTGCTCCGAGACGTCGCTGCCGTAATCAAAGCGCTTATTCTAATTACGTTTCATGTGCAGCGAAATAATTATCTTGCAGCTTGTTATTTTCTGGAGTTTCTTGTTTGTCCGTTATCGTTCAATATCGTGATATATATACGTTTGTTGCCGATGATGACAAGGTTCTCTAGTAAGTTTCCTTCTAATTGTCCTGCTAGTTTTCTGATTCGAGCGCAGTTTGTCCCTGCGCGTGATAACGGATAATGTCCCTCTCGTAATTACTTCGGGAAATATTCCCTTGTAAGTATAGCTGCTTACATTATCGCGATACTGACTAACGATAATGCGCCTCACGTGTCGCGCGCAATACATGCCGACCGCGTAAATATGGGGCATGTAATAAATTTGCGAGAATCATTACACATAATTATACCGCTTCATAATTTTTGCAATCCTTTTATCGCCGTGCGGTAATCACGGCTTTACGATCGGCATAATTTTCGTGTTGCGTGTTTAGTGGTGAAATCGAGAGGAAAAAGGCGATTTGCAACGGAGATCTTTCACTGCAAGTAATATAAAGCGTAACTGCGGTCATTGTAATATCACTGATAAGAGACGCAGGTCGTAACGGAATAATATGTTAGCGTCTCGTAGGCTCGTTCGGTATATACGAAAAGAGAAACCGAGCGTAATATCGTATTAAGACCAAAAATTAAACGTCTCTCCGAGCTATGGCGGGGCACGATTTCCAGCTAAAGTACCAAGAAGTCCGCCGATTGCTCTAGGAAGCAGCAATGTTTCTCCCACGGCGACAAGAGCCGGAACAATATCGACAGTCGTAATCGAACGACCATAGGTGCTCTCGAAGCTGCGGTGATAAAATGTCGGCAGCCGTGGCACGGCGTCGCGTCCATTAAAACCAGCACAGGGCTATTTGTACGGGTTAGGCCCTCAGTGAAATTTATTTTCAATCCCGACCAGGTATCTTTCTTTTTGCGAGGGTGGCCCGGCTAACCTGGCATGAATATACTGCACCCGCGGGCTACGACGCTGCGGTACGGCACTGTGCGGATTCGCCTTCGTGTACCTTCGGGGCGGCAAGACAAATGTTGGCGCTACAAACAGAAAAGTATCAAGATATACTTCCGGTCGTCGAGTGTCCCGACGCCCGAATATCTCATATATCCGTTATATTTGGTCAGAACAATTTCAGAAATTTCCTGTAGGACAACCATGTATACGTACACGTTACTGTACTTGATATTTAAATTGGTCTCGTATATAGATGGTATTTTGTATTGTGTAGTCGATTGTGTGCTTTTTTATTCTGCCTTTTTGTCCTTATATTTTTATATTTGTACACGAAGAAAAATTATTGAGTAATATTTTTATCTTATTGTTAGTAAAAGCCTTAGTAAAAATATTCTGGCTATTTTTACCTAACTTATGAAATTTTACTTGCCTAAAAAAGAAAAAAAATGTGTAAGATAAAAAGTACATTACAATTACAGTAAATCTATTCAAGTGATTCATCTTACAATAAAGTGAAACATACTATTCTTTTAAACTGTAAACATGAACAACTCTCAAGGCTTCTTAGATAGACTTGTATGACGATATGCACAAATAAATTCACTGAAAATTTAGAACAATTTTATATTACTTATGATATTATAAAAGTGAAAACATTTACATTAAGGTAATTATAAAATTTAGGTTATTTCAATAATTAAAGTTTTTTTTTTCGAAATAGAGTTGCTTTAGAGTTGCTTTTCTTTTTGAAGATTGAGATTGAAGATTGAAAATTGAAATTTGATCAATGAAAATAAAGAAATTTTAGCTTCTATTATTTTGATTGGCCAAATTTCAATCTTTCAATCTTCAATGCGTGTAAGTCTGATTACAGTCTGCGTACACTTTGCTTTGATTAGAGGACTTTAGCTTCAATTATAAGGTTAAGATATAGCATGTGTGTGCTGTAGTTTTGTCATAACCGAGCAAAAGATGACCGTTATCCCCTTCTTTGTCAAGTTAGCTTTATCTCATTTTACGGAGATAGCGGTCTAGGTATTATATAGAAATCTGTATGGATATTAATTTCAAAATACAGAGAGAGTTGTAATTTTTTTAATTATTTCTATGTACATACAATTAATTTATTTATTTACATATATTATATTCTCATATTGTACTTTCTTTTATTATAATTACAATCCATTGCGGATATTACAATATTCCTGAAAACACATAATATAATGAGATATCGACGGGATTCGAACCATTATATGATCAAGACAAAAATATTTCAGCAACATTTAGTAAATCGGAAAACGAAATATCGTTACGCAAATATAACGTAAATATGAGGAACAAAAGTTTGATTTTTTTTTTTCTTACATTTGCATCATGATATTTCGTTTTCTGATTTACTATTTAAATATTGCTCGAATATTTATAATCACAATCGGCTCATCTATGACGCATTTGATGATCCAATAAAACGTAAAATTGCTTTAAAGTTTATGCACACTTGTCTATCTGGGTTTATACACTTGTATTTTTTAGTAAAGTAAATTTTATCGACGCTAAGGCAAAAAATACTCGTCGATAAAATAAAGACTGAATGTATGATAATTTATAGATTTATTTTACGAAATGTAAAAAGTACCTTAATATAGCTCTCTTTTTCTATACGACTGTCGTTCATTTATCAGAAAAGTAAATTTTATACAAGTAGATGCTTGTGTCTCTATATGGACCCGCCAATTCCATAAAATTTGCTAGAATTCTAGTGGATATTACTTTACATTTTTCTCCGCATACTCTGTTTTTACAATTTATATATTTTAATTATATTTTTCCATAATTTTTCATTCTATTTTATTTCCACAATCAGGTAATGGCCGCGATAATAATCCCTTTGAATAACTGTTTATTTGATATATATGTATAAGCATTACAATATATGTATAAAAAGATTTGTGTTTATGGATAAAACAGTTAGATTGTACGGAAATTAAACAGCAGGCGAGAATAATTTTTAATCACAGAGGCGTGTCACTTTCGCACGCCATGTCGTCTGGGGAAACTTCAGACTACGTTCGCGTGAGTTTTCATTTGACGTGGCAGCGACACACGCAACGCGCATACATTCCCGGATCTATCAGCGACTAGATGAAGGATCGTTTACATAAATTTCAGATTCTCGCATAAGCGGATATTAGACTGGTGTGTGCGCGGGACGTGCGCCTGTCGTCGTCGATGGACGACTCGATGCAGCGCGGCTCTGATGTAGATTTCACGGGGGTAGGTGGCCCGTCAATAGGTGCCCCAGGTTGCGCGCTATCATATCCGGGAATTCGGATGTACTTTTTTTTCTTTACGAGCGCCTCGCGACGTTATCGTGCGATCTATGAAACATTGATAGTCTGGTAGCTATGGGGAATGAGAAAAAAATGGGGACAGAAGGGGGCCAGAGGGTTTTCGCGCTTGCATACGAAGCGGAGCCATGTATCATTGTTCGCGCCTCATCCCTCGTCGCGTAGGAGAGCTATCTACGTACGAGCTTGCACGCGCGTGTTCATGTATACGTACGCACGAACGTGTTAGCGCATAAATCGAACTTTTGCATTTCCGTCGTCGACATCACAGCGTCCCCGACCCCTTGCCAGGGCGCCCTCATTCGCGGGCGTCGCGTGCTACGAACAGGAAACATTTGGTGGCCTGCCATAGCTGCCGTCGCGCTTTCCTTTCTCTGTCTTTCTCTCTCCCCCTTTTTTGTTTTATTTTTTGGTTTGTCGCGTATAGCGAATTTATGCTATAATACCCAGTCGCGATTGTAATCCGCACCCAGCTAAATATGGCCGTGATAATAATCCCTTTGCAATGGCGAATGAGTGAAATTGTGTGCATCAGGGTATGGTAAAGCGGCTTGGGCTGGATTCGATGATTTATGGAAGTCGCTATACCACGTCAAAGATAACGAGATGTTACCATTTACCGTGTTTTTGCGGAAATTATCCCCGATTGCATCAACTAGTTTCGTGATGACAGGTTCCTTCGGGGATTTTCATAGGATTTTCCTGTTACGACGAGCTCTTGAGAGCAGCGAGATAAATTTTTCGCTAATGTATCATCATCTCTCTAGTCGGAGGTAAGCTTGAATTTCCGTTACGATTGATTAAATACTCATATGGTAGAGAACAAGCACTCTGATATAATATCATCTCGTAGATATTTCCAATATACAATCGTTTCATTTTCTGTTTGATCGCTTAACAGTACGTGCCTGAAGGATGATAATGCAGTACTCGTTTTTTTGGTGACGGATTATTAATGTGAGTGCTGAGGTTAATTGAATTTCGGATGCAGACGAAGTTAATTTGGTCAGAATCCATGCATTGCTGGAAGAGTTTGACCCCTTCGAAATTGGCGCTACCTTTTGGCGGGTCAGGAAGCCGAGAGCTTGCGAGCCGCGAGCTTTTCTCGGTCGCTCTGGCGAAATTAATATTTAATTTTCTATCCCTCATCCGCCACGGAAGTTCCTACGGCTCTCTTGGCTTATACGCCAACGCGGTCGTGGTTTTATTGCCCTCGTGGCCGGGCTTACACGGTGCTCCATTGTTTCGCGGCTGTATTATATTGCCACTCGAAACACGGTGCTTTCTTCCTTATTCCCTCCCGCTTTTCTCTCTTCCTTTTTCCCCAGGTCTTGCCTATTGCCGCCCTCTCATTCTCGCCTTCGACCCTTTGATTGCGCCAACGACTCACGTACGCTTGAGCGCCGGCACGGTCACTTCCAACTGCTGGGCGTGCCGACATGGCGAATTAACAACTGAGAAACCAATAACCCAGAAGCTCCCAGTAGCTACGTAGCCGGCTTCCCAGATTCTATGAAATTTTCACTACACGTGTCGTACGCGACTCTGCCGTGGTACAGCATGACGCGGCGTTTAAATCTAGTGCGTTTTAATTATGGAAAATAATTTACGTATTTCGCGCCGAGTGCGACGATTCGTGCAGTCTCGGAGAAATTAATTATGACGCGCGAATGACGACAGCATCGATGACGTCGGCGCCGACGCGCGCGTTCACGTCACGTCGATAAACTCGATGCCGCGGAATTCTCACGCCAGCACTTATGCTCTATTTTCATTTCGTTTCACTTCAGCGGTTGCGGACTCATTAACTCGTCCTGAAATTATACGATCGAGTAATAACAAGTTTCGTGGTGCGAAAACGGGACCGTTTTGCGTCGACCCAAAATTGCCGCGTTGTTCCGGGGTCAAACGGAGCACTATTCGTCGGAAACCAGGTGTGTCTCTTTCCGATGCTAGTCAGTGTCATCGTGCCCTGTAATCTGCCTGGCAGACGCCGTGGAATGTTTCGACAATTTGGCACCAATGATAATTGCATATCTATCTGTTTACGCATCGCAAAAGAAAAAGGAAAGAGAAACAGGAGAATTAAACTAATCTGAGCGGTATATGAGTAATGAAGGATCCGCGCTCGAAATTAGATTTCGACGTTTGTGATGATGATTCGGGGTTTTACTTTTTTCTAGTCTCCTGAATTAGACACAAGTAACCATTTCTACTCGTTCCTTGCTTTTACCGCCTTCACGACCGCCGCCAGCAATATGACCATCTTCCACCTCCTCTCTGACATGGAGCCTTGAGGTTACCCACAACTAATACCGGCACTCCGGACCCTCTGCGATGTAACCTCTCATCACCTTCCCGTGTCTGGAACGTCTTGCCCACTCTCTGATTTGATTAGCATAATTGCACTTACCTCGGCCCCATCGACCGACCGCGAATTTGACGGAGGTATGACTTAGGACGAAAAAGAGGCCGAGTGACGAAACAATCCGGTATCATCAAAGGAGGCATATGAAGGACCAGATTGATGATCTAGATGATAATTATTGTTATTACTTTCATGTTTACGGTAATAATAATTAAGGTAATTAAATTATTAGTTGAGAGGTATGCAAGAGGGAGGGTGTACGCCTTGACTCTTCGAAAATTATAAGTAATTAAGACACTACACAAATATCACAAATTTTTATTCATTTTTAAAACTTTTCGACTGATTAACATATTATTTGATTTGTCTTCATCAAATTGGAATCATACATTTCTAGTTCTCTCCACGATAGTTAGAATATTTTTATATCGATTGCATTACAGTTGTGTAGGTGCATACATACATCCTATTGTTTTCAAAAAAGTACAAAATATTGATGAGCGTAACGCGCACGAGGGAAATAATAATAATAGAGAGAAATGTCAGTCCGCTAAAATAGTTTGGAATTTTAATCAACGGCCAGAACGTTTCCGGCTAAAGCGGCTTTCCCGACCAGCCATGTTCATGAAATATTTTCTCTTAGGTCGGCGCAATAAGTGATACTTTTATTATGCATTTACAGGCAGAATGGCCCGTCCCGTTTATCGATTCGCTGGCAGAGTAAATTAATTATTTCCCTTCGCGCGTTTCCCGGTTATAACAGTTAATGACATTTAGTACGATAACTAACGTATTTTCTGCTGTCGTTTGCGCGACACTAAAGCGACACCATATCGATTTTAATTCTCGTTTTTGCTAATTAACAGTTAGTTTCACGTTTTATCATCGTGATTTTAACGGGACGTATAAAAGATATGTGTTTAGGTATGAATGAAAGAAAATTGTTATCAGTCGTATCGGATCGCGTTACCACGAAATTGAAATGGACCGATGTTAAGGTCCATCTTGCAATGAAATTTCCAGTCGGCGTTAAAATTCGAAGGAAAGACGATACGTTGAACAAATTGAATGTTTGCGGCACTCAAAAGATACCCCATGGGATGTCATTGTCCGTCTTTGAAAACGGTGCAGCTCGAATATCGCTTGAATGGAAGTCTCCAATGCGACGTCTTCAATTTTTCATTTTTGCGGAACGCTCATATTCTTTATCGTTTTCTATATTGTTAGCTGTGCAATCGCGCAAATGATCGATCGAGGAAAAACGTGTGGAAATGTCACGGCAACGCTGAACATATTCGTCTGTATTATTCGATCTTTGACAAGATGCGAACTTAAGGAATTAAAAGGATGATCGATCATTGCAGTGGTAAATGATGTATTAATATTATTCAAGACGGTTTTATCATATACATGTCCGCAAGTTTCGTCAAATTTTTTTCTATTCTTTTAATAATAAATAATAAATATAAGGCAAAGGACTTAGTTTAAAACATAAAGTAATAGACTAAAAAGACAAATTAAGAGTCATAACATTAAAATTTTAATCACGTAGTCAAAAAGTAAAAGAGAAACAATAAATTCGAAGATATAAATAATATATAACAGAGATAGACATTTTCAATAAAACTTAACCGCAAATCTTCTTTTAATGCTCTCAGGAAATGCAAAGTTCATTGACTTGTTAATAAAATTTTTAAGCCAAATTTGAAGAAAGAGAACAGTGTTACACGGTAGTTACGATATTATTGATATTGGTATAATTATTTACACACACACGCACGCACGCACGCACACACACACATACACACACTCACTCACTCACACACACACGCACACACACACACGTACGTACATCAATTGACGCTCGCCGCCGTGGTCTCCCCCGCGTTTTCGCTCTCGTGACGATGCTCGCACGAGCTACTCCGGATCCGAGTGCGTTTCTAGTTATTGAGGTAGTTCGATTTCCGACGGCGTTACGGGGCCACGTCCTTCGCTCCACACAGCCTGAAGTATTTCAGAAATATTTGTAAAATATATATATATATATATATATATATAATAGAGGAGAGTAGTCTAAATTGGACCTTTATAGTTTTTGTTCTCTATATGACGTAAATAAAGTCAGATCATAAAACCAATGGTGCTGTTCGAAAGATCATTTAATTTCTTTCATTTTTACTTCAGACTATCTTGACGTATCTCTTACTTGTGAACTATACTCGAACTATAATGGAAAATGTAAAAATGCATTTTCCGATCCGATTTGGAACTATGAATTCCAAATCGGACCTCTCCTATTTTTTCAGACTTCTAGATAAAATTTTAAAATATTTTAATAAATTTTTGTCAGTATTGAGTAAAAACGAGCATTTTAAGACTCAAAGATAAAAATACAGTTTATATTATTAGAATTAAAATCAATAAAAAATTTCATCAATCTGAGTCTGATGACACATGATATTTTATTGACTTAGTGTCTTTTAGATCAAATCTGGTCGGTCGATCAACAGTAGATTACAACCAGGTTGTGGCAAATCTTCTTCCTTCGATGAATTAGCTGGCTTACTCCTTACTCTTTTACGTCTTTTCAGTGTTCTTTTGTATAAATCCGATTTGGACACCAAAGAGAGAGGTCCAATTTGGATACGGGTTCTTTCAAATTATTGGAACAAATATTTTATTATACAATAAATCGCAAAAGTAATAAAAAAAACTCTTGATATTTTTAAATTCTACACTCTTTAATTATCTTAAATCAATTACCGTTCAAATTTTTAACATCTTTTAAATAATGATTTACAAGTATTTTCTTTTTTAAAAAAATTTTTGCATGATAGCCGAAAATACATATTTGCATATATCTATTTTATAAATAATAGTGTATGAAAAATTTCATAAAAAGAAGTATAAAGAATAAACTGAAGCAAGCGTGCAATTAGTGTTGGCCAAACGAAGTCAATTAAAAACGAGAATGCACATGAGCACATTTCAGATATCAATCAAATTTCAAAGTCTCCTTCGGTCATTTCTAACCATCATATTGAGATGAATCATAATTTTAAGTGAGACAAAGTTGAAATATTGGATATAGAACCTGCATACAATAAAAGATTGATATCTGAAATGGTACACATAAAGAAACAGAAGCATGGAATAAACAAACAAAATGACACGGAATCACTGCCAGAGATGTATTCTAACATGATACATTCTCTTTCCCCTTCCTAATTTTATCCTTTTCCCTCTTTCCTACATTCTCTGTGACTAGTACATGTTTTCCTTCTTGACATTACGTTATCTGACGTAGTTGAGATTACACGTTTCATCTCACATATCTGCAAATTCGCTTAATAATGTAATAATGGATTCTGCGCACGTAAATTATGACTGATTACCATTTTATACGTTTTTTAATGGATTATCTACAAACAAATAACAAGGCACACTATATTATATATTGTTAATTTTTATTAACGCGTTTTTTTATATAGTACTAAGTTTTATACAATCTGGCTTTTGAATTTGTTCACGATTATTTTTAGAACATTAAATTTTGTACACTCTGACTTTTAAATTTCATCTTTTTGACGCAAATCATGAAGAATGGAGTAATTTTCGAAGGATAACGAATTTTGTATAACGATTTATTTGTATCTGTAACATTAAAATGACCCGATTGGAGTCGAAACATCTGTAATTACTTGTATCATTATTATTTGAATTAAAGTTTTTTTGGTTTGATTATATTGTCGGCTCTTTGCCCCTTTTTATTCGCATTATTCTATAAATGTTATGATAGAATACTGTCAAATTGCTATCACATGTTCGGTGTCTGTCTCTCTCTTATAAGGACTTTACATTATAAATAACACGCAAATCTGCTTGACCGTATTTATTTAAATTAAAAAGGTCTAATTTGGAACACGGTCCGATTTAGGACATTCTCCCCTATAATTAATTTATTTTACATAGATATAAAATACAATAATATAAGGTGTAAATATATATTTATATATTTGTATTGGTAAATATATACGCCATATAAAAAACTTGTTTGTAAAATAATTATTGTATAAATGTAAATGTTTCAAGCGGGACTTATGTTTCCGACTCGACAACCACTGTAGCAACCCTCGAAGAACGTTGAAGGGTGCTGCCACCCTACGAACGTCCGCTAAACTTCGAAGTTTCTATAAACGGAGAAGTTTCCTTTTGCCGGAATATTTTGCCATCGCAAAATGTACCTTACCACATCTGATACGTAAGCAGTTTTATCTTACCACTTACTCTTTTGATATTCCAACAGGTCTTCATTTAAATCAGAAATATCGAGCAAACATCGACTTAGTTATTAAATAAAAAGTTATTATTAATAATAATTTATATAATTTAATCAATAAATTATTTATGAAATCTGACTACATATTAACAAACAAATAGTTTGTCTAAATTCTGTATCTTTTATATATATGTATATTCTTAATCTGTAATAAAATTTGATATTGTGAACTTCGACGAAATTTTATGGCAATGACCTCGGAATAATTTAATCGAACTTTGTGACAGTAAAAGTGCGCTGTTACGATTGCATACAAGGAATATGGAATATTTCAAACGATAGCGTGGGCAAGTGTCTCTTTTACAAAATAATAATAATAATAATAATGTCTAAAACTAGGAGACGCGTACATTGTCACTGTCTTTTCTAGGAGGGAGGGAGAATGTACATGCCATTGCTCATAATTCAAAATCACTGTAATCCAATATTCCTGCCAAGAGGGAGTCGCGATATAAAGTCGCGCAGATCCCGTTTAAGATCGTGCCACCCCAATGAGCCGACGAAAACCCCTATGTCGACCAATAAGACGGCACCGCGACGGACTTGCAATAACAGGATCGCGACGCTTGCGGGATCCTTCACCCTTCGGGACAAACCGCACTGACACCATACATGCCGAAATCCGCATATTGTTTCCCTATGGGATCCCGCGTACTCGTACATTGCGAACGTACGCCCGTGTAGGTCTTTCTACGTCGCTTTATTACGACCGACAGGGATGTTCGTCGCGACACCGACGAGGTATTTACGGCTTAGCCACGCGCCGTTTTCGCTATCGCCTTTACGACACGCCGACGAGAAAATAAACGACGATGAAACAGCGTAATAAAGACGAAAGTTATTAGCAGACCAGAAGATGTTAGCGTTTGTTCAAACTAATAATTCGTTCCGTCAGAAGGAAATATAACGATTTCTGAACGTATTTTCTCGTTATCTTCTCTGTATGTACGTCAGAATTGAGAATGTTACTATAAAAACAACGTGTTATCATTATTGCGAAAGTAACAATTTACTTTTTTGTTTCAATATTAATTGTAACAATCTTATAATTTGCAATTCTAAACTAGTCTTCACATATAGGTATAGTGAACTCCTGTTTATAATTAAACTTTAAATTTATCTAATAAATCCGACTCGACAACCACTGTAGCAATCCTATAAAAATTTTCCAGGGAATGGAAGTAACTCGTTACTTGTAACGAAGTTACAGTTATAAATTACTTTTTTGGTAACTTTACTGGTAACTGTGTACTTTCTTTTTTTAGTAACTGTTACGATAACGTAGTTACATTTTTCGGATAACGGTAACGAAATTTACAGTTACTTTTATCGTTACTTTGCATACGATTGGACATGTTATTCTGTTATATAACAATTACATGTTATTAATTATGACAGCTATAAATATAGGAGATGGTTGTAGGAGTAGGTTGTAGGAGATTAAGTGTTTTTATTTAATATACAGGCGTACAAGCTACATTTAGTTTAACTTAATCTAAACATCGTACACATTTTGTTCTAACTAAGCTGTGTATAAAGCTTTACTCTGTACATTTCTGTGTACATTTATGTTGAGCAATTGGAAAACATCCCTTTTTGCAAAACTTCTGTTATACATTTTAATTATAGCGTTATAATTTTCTTTCTACCAAAATATTTAATTTACAGCTAAAAGTATAGATTAAGTAAAAATATAGCTGTATTATAATAAAGAGATTATGTGTATTTCTTAATTTTCCTTTTAACTTCTAATTCATATTGTGATTCAGATAGTCTTATACAATCCTATATAATCTTTTAGTTTTCTACAAAGTATAAAAAAATTCCTAAAATATTTTAGCTGTCAACTGCTGTATCCTGAAGTGATCTTTGACAGTTGAGAAATATATACAGTACCATTATTTCAGGAATTATTTTTACTTCTATCTTCTATGTGATACATATAATCGGACATATGTATATCTCAGTTTGTTGCATATTTTACAGATTTCAGAATTACGAAATTGTGTTTTAAAAAAACTAAAAAACAAAATTGTACATAGTGTCAGTGTTATACATGCTATATATAGCTTTCATTAACGTTTAAACAAAAAATATTGCAAAGGTATATATTTTCAGACTGATTTTTAAAAAGTAACGGAAAAGTAACGAAAAGTTACCTTTTCGCAATAAGTTTCATTTATAGGTTTTTAAGCTGTTAAGTGCAATATTGTTGAATTAACGATTAATTAATTTAATTGTATAATAAAATTATTTTTCAACTTATGATCATGTTTCTGATAAATTAATCGGCGTGCAGTCCATAGAAAGTTATATATAGAACTGAAAATTATATTCATATATAAATATATACAATACTAATAAGTACTCGCTTTGACGAAAATAGCATTTTTGTCTTTTATTAATTATATTAATATTGTTATTTTCAATATAAACTTATTTTCAGACTAATTCACAAACATAAATTTTATTAACATTTTAATTATACGTTGTTGTTAAACGTTAATGTTGTTATTAAGAGCGCATTCTAATATATTTATTACCAGTACTAAAAATTTATGGTTCGCGTGCATACATATTTTAAATTTTTTCAGTATTGGCAATAATTATCAGCATGTAGCCTGGGATACAAAGTATATAAAATATTTTTTAATATTAAAATTTTTATTTATATATAAAATATGTTTACTTAATAAAAAATAATATTCATTAAAAGTAACAGCTAACTTTGTTACCATCATGAAACACGATATTATCATTATCATTACAGACAAAAAATGATGACCATTTACCGACAAAAGTAACGATAATGATAACTACATTACAAGTAATTTCCCTATCCTGGACTCACTGCATTCTCTGTACGGCTAATATTAAATTTTAATTATAAGATAAAAATAAGAGTCAGTTGGAAAAGAAAAAAAACTTAATTTCTAGTGAAATTTAATACATAATTGCAAGAAAAGAATGATATGATATACGGGCGCTCAGGAAGGAAACAGACAAGAAACGTCAAAATGATTTCAAAATCTGTAAAACAGTTGTAGCATTTTTGATATCTCTTTTATAAAACAATGTAGGAAGTCACGATCTTGAACGCGAAATAACTCATGGCTGACGTTCGCCTTGTCCGTTGCTCCAATGAAATATTCTCGCGCTGCATTTATTTAACCACGCGACTGAACTTCGCGATTCTGCAGAACTGCCAGACTTGCGCTCGCCGGAGCTCATATCATCCACTTGACTTCTCGAATACGCTCGCCAGCGACTTGCCTCCTTGCCACGTTTCACTACGGTGTTGCCTGGTTACAAATGCGAACCTCTGTATTATTCGTGGCCCGACGATCCCAAGGGTGACGTGAAGAAAACTTAGTCCGACGCCCAAACAGCCGGTTGTAGACGGCAGGCGGGGATGCGTATCCGAGTGCGAATGATATTTCGTCTTTAAAGTTTTCAGCATAAATCGTCATTCACTCTGCAAGACCGCAACATAGGATAATGCAGACCATAACGAAAACTCGGTATAACGTTCGTTGTCCTATGAAGTCCGCACGACTTCAGAGAGTCGTGAAAGGAGACTCCTTTTTCTTCTCCTCTTTGGATGTCTTCTCGACTAGCCCCTCGTAGGGTTTTCAGCGAGCGGAAGTAGCCCTCTGGGGGGAAGCGCCCAGCATCTATTTTATAGGACTGAGAAATATCGGCGGCATCAATAACGGTTTATCTCGAATACAAATTGCCGCCCTGAGAGGGCCACTGCCTTAAGAAAACACTCGTAATCCATAGGAAGTGAAGCAGGGACGTAGTGACAAGTCGATGGTGCCCGTATCTATCGCCTCCGGGTCTCTTGGTCGATCTTCGTGCTTATATGAGACGTCCCGACGATACGACAATGGAAATTAATCTCGTGGCCCTTGGCACCCTACGTTCGACTTATCACGCTAGTCACATTGGATCCGTGACTCTTAAATATTTTGGTGATCTTCGCGCGTCAGTGATGGACTATCTACGTGCAAGATTGTTTTTTCTCACAATAGCTGCGTAAACCACCGAAGATGCAGGTTAAACAACATCCATGTCCTCAGAGGAGCGCGTGTTTTCTTAGTAAATTAAGGTCGCTGACGCGACATTAACGTTACAGTATAGAAAAAAACGTTAATACCATATATCTCACGTAACTATAAACGAATCGATTGGTGTTTTGTATTAATAATATAAAATAAGGCCCAATAAGTATAAAACAATATGAGTGATAATAAGGGCAATGAGCCAAATACTAAACGCAAGAAAAATTTTTCAAATTAAGTATAATATAAAATTTAAACATTAATACAGACGTTTCGACTCCGATCAGGTCATCTTCAGTGTAACAAACATAAATAAATTTTAAAATTTTGGTGTCGCTAATCAATAGATAATGTCAGGAAATTATTCGCATCTTGAAATTGTAGTCCATCATGTAAAAGTTAACCCAATACAGTAAATTCAATCTAATAAAATTAATATAATTTGTCATAAGAAACTTAAATAGCATGTTAAACAAGTGTTAAAAGATAGTTACCATTATTAAAAATTGTGTAATAACTAATGTCAATAATGTAAAATTCCATGATGTGAAAAATGCAATGTTTGCAATGTCGTCAATGATAAAATGTTATAACAATTCAGATTTAATCCAATTTACAGCTTTATCGATTTCTTATGTTAATGTCAAGAAACGCAGTGAAGAAATAAATTCTTTAAAAGAGGCAAAAACCAACGGAAAACAGTATAAGAGGTAGAGAAGGACTGTATCATATTTGTGTACATATCGGGCAATGACTCCGTATCGTTTTGTTTATTTATGTCATGTGTCTGTTTTTTAATATAAACCATTTCGGATATCAACCTCTTTTTGTAGGAAGGTTCCACATCTAATACTTCCACATTATTCTAATTAAAATTATGATTATTGTCTATTCGATGGTTAGTAACAACTGATGGAGACTTTGATAATTTATTGATATCCGAGATGTGTTCATTGAGTCTAGTTTTTAATTGCCTCTTAGTCTGCCCAACATAACTAGCATCACAATCACTATACGAAATTTTATATACAACATTACGATTTTGCGTATGTTCAAGTTTGTCTTTACCTCTCTTAATATAGCTTTTAAGTGTATTAGGAATAGTGTACGCGAGTTTGCAGTTGACAGAATTGGCAATAGGTGCAAATTTTTCTGAAATTTTTCTTGCGTTTAGTATTTGGCTCATTGCCCTTATTATTACTCATATTGTTTTGTATTAATTTTATATTTTTGATGTGACAGTTTGCCTTAGTTTTTTTTCTTCTATCTACAATATAATGTATAAATGAAGTCACTGTTATGATGCCGCACACATTAGTTACGCTGTCTCTACTAAAAAAAAAAAAGGGCTTACTAATGGAGAAATGAGGTCTTTCCTCCGTTTTTCTTCGACGAAACGTCCCGTTCTTCGTCTATTCACGTTGTCGGACGATCATGGACGAACGTGGCCTAATGGCGGTGGCGTTGACCGCGATGATGAATGACACGATGGGAGACATTCAACGCGATCCGCCGTTTCAAGAGGTTTTTTGTCGCGAAAGCTCGTTACGTTTTGGCACCAGCCTGGACAGCAACTATGTGCTAGGTGCAAGCTCGGTTAATCGCTTTCCAAAACTACGCCGAAAAAGCATTTACCGTTATGGCGGCGGCCGGTTTTTGGTACCGCTGCGACTGTTGGACGTCGTTAGCTTTTTCTCGTCTCGATATTTAATGACGAATCACTATCACGATCAGTGACGGTGTCATGCAAATATAAATCCCGGTCATTATGGTCTGCAAAACGTATTAATTGAAATCGTATAGTTTCGAAATTATCGTGAAATCGATAATGTGTGTTGACGAGGTAGCCCAACGTTTGTGTTAAATGTAGTTTTGATGTGTTCCCGACGTTGACTGATATTTTTAATAGTGACGTTTGTATCTACTTGTCGTAACGATTTGGCGTAACGAGCGAGGAACACAAGTTTTACATAATATCAACGGCTCGATTATTTCCATCATCCTGAATTTCTTTCAGCAACGTAGGCATTCTACTGACTCGAGTTGGATGCTTCGCTCGCATTTACATCAACGCGGAATTCCTGTGTACAAAGCCAACGTGAGATAGCCAGGGCGTACCTCTGGCGCTTGTAAACCGAATTACCGGTATTAGTGCTGGCGCACGTTTACAAGCATCTCGCGCTTAGCCGAGGATATTACGGTTGTTCGGAATTACTTGTTTGATTGCCGCGTACGGCGCTGCACCGTACGGCGCGCCGCTGTCGTAGTACGAACGACAAGATTAACTCGGTTACTCGAAACTACTCTCGTGGTAGACACTACGGGACCACGACTTTCCTCCAGATCTCTTCTAGAGAGAGAGCTACCCTTTAATTCCTTCTAGCACGTTTAGTAATATTGATATTACTTTCGTTGATCTCTGTTCACCTTTTATGCGTACTTTATTTACTATTGTTTTGTTGGTGATTTATAACAATTAATTGTCTGAATTTTGATATTTATGTATTTTAATATTACAAAAAAATGAAAATATTCGAATATCTAGCTTTAATTTGCTAAGTAATAATAAAAAGAAGATAGGTCAAGAGCATATGATTATAAGGATTACAGTTCAAAATAATTTATTAATTCTTAAATATAAATTGGAACGTTTTGATTTAACTAAGTCTTCATCAGCCACGAAAAAAAGTTAAGTTTTTTTCGAAGTAATAATTTTGTGAAAATCGACACTTGCTCCATAATTCGTAAAATCCAAGTTCGCTCACGGAGGTGGGCAATAATTTTTTTTTTAATGGGTGTTTTTATTTATTTTTTTTTATTTTTATTTATTTTGATAATACTGATATAATATGCAAATTTTTGAAATAGAAAATTTAATTTGATATCACATTATAAACATTAATTTAAGTTTAATTTTAAAGGAATTTTAATTCAAGTAATGATATTGGAAATAATAAATAAGTAATAACAATAATATATAAGCCATTTGTAATGGGTAACATATAAAGGCAAATTGTCAAAATTAAAAAAAATTGTTTAAATTTAAAATTTAATTGGAAATAATATTAACCCTTATCGTACACAAGATGTACAATTTGTACAAACATAGGTCATTAGAATCCGTTTTGTTTTTTTTAAATCTATTCAGAATGATTCAAAAAATCTAAAAAAATTCACTAACATACTTTCAACTTTCTAGAATAAATATTAAAACTTTATTTTGGAAAGTAATAAAATGTAGTATAATTTATAATTACAGAAAGATTCATAGGTTGTGAAAAAATTGATTTAAAAAATTATAACTTTTCTTAATATAAATGAATATAAAGAAATGATTCCACAGTTTTGTAATTTAGACATGAAGTTTTGAAAAAAAAATACTAGAACTTCGAATTCTACAAAAAGTTAAATTATTTGAGCACATGAATATGAGTAATCTTCAACAAGGGATGAATAGGAAAAATCGAGTTAAAATATGCATTTCTTTATTTTGTTGTACTATAATGTATTTTTTAATGAAAAAATATATAAAATGTAAACACATATTTATAAATATGTATAAAAGAAAAGTTTTACGTTTTACAATCTACAAATAAGTAAGTACGGTGGTGCTCATAAATCGGTTTTTCGCACATAAAACAACAAAAAATAAATAATTCTTTTAGAAAAAAAAATCTTTTTTAATGAAGACAAACATTCAGACATTAAATTTGGAGTAAAAATACAATACTTATAATGATTTTGACATAACTTCTATTTTTCACAAAAAGCACCTTTTGTATACTTACATGGGTCACTAGCGTCTCACGCCAACTTTAATTGTACGCCAGTCATAGGCAGATTAACGGCCTGGGTCGCCTCACCGCTCAAGGTTACCCACACCACAAACTTTTTTACGGGAAGATAATAAGCGCTGAATTCATCAAGCTTGCGAGAAACTTGCACAAACAGAAATCGCTCGCTAGTACTCTCATGCTTGTACGGTAAGGATTAATAATATTTTAAATTTTTTTAGTTTAGCTTAATAGTTTAATTAGAAATTTCTCGGTTAGCTACCGGAAAAGTTCATATGGCGCGTCGCGGCGCGCTTCGAATATGGTCAATTTTCACAAATTTATTACTCCGAAACTAAAGCCTATTCAATCAAACGCCGGGTTACGTATCTTTTTTTTTATTATACCTCCAGAATAACCAAAAAAATTGAGATCGAAATCCCAGGGTGAATCATCTAGTCCTCTCCTTGTTAGTTAAGTCGAAACGTTCCTATTTACTTATATTTAAGAATTAATAAATTATTTTGAACTTCAATCCTTAATCATATGTTCTTTAAAAAAAAATCAGATTTTATGTATTGTACGTTAATAATTAATTTTATCGTTTCAATTAATTTTTCTTCAATATGTCATTTTATTGCCAGAGCACATAATTATGAAACTGTTTGAAACGGTTTCGATTAAAATCGTTCAATTATTTCTTAGATTTCTATCGTGTTTCCTTTTTTTTTTTTTTTTTAAGGAAATGGAATAATGCTGATTTTCAGTCGAAATCCATTTCGAACAGTTTTATAATATATGTCCAGGAAGACTGTGAATATCATAGATTGATGTGGTACCGCAATATGCAGTTTGAATCAGTTAAATCTAGATGCAGAATAATTCATGCACGTTTTATGTGTCTATCTGCCATTGTTTCCGTATACGTGCCAAAATATTATCAACACGAGCCCGTAGAAACGACAGATTCATATAGCAAAAGAATACACGACGAATATGCGTTTCTTATACAGACGTGCGATATCGTTTGATCTCCCTCGGCATAAATGTGATTGATATATTATTAAGAGCGTCCATTAAAGAAAGGTTGGATGAAATATGTCGCTTTTCGAGGGGCGAGGGCTTTCCAGCTCGAACTACTCCCAGAATACGTCGGGCGCAATACGAGGAAAGAGGAGCAGATTCAACGTTGGCGGTTCGGCCCCGCGGGGGACTGAGACAGAATAAGATGGAGAAGAGAAAAATACTCCCGCGTAAATTTAACGTAGGAGGGATATGCGGCGTGACGAGTTGCCACGTGGCGCCAATCCCACGGTTCGGGCTCGCACAAGTGCAACGCGGAGGTCAGAGGGTTACAGAGCGACCACCTTACCGTCTCTTCGAACGAGGATGTAAGTGTCCCCGGTACAGTTGAGAACAAAACGAGGAAGCTCGTCTTTCGACGAAACACTATCCAACTGTCACTGGAGACGTTTAAATAAACTTAGAGGCGACTCTGTTTGATTAGGAAAACTTCCACGTGACGAACGACGGAAAGTTTTGGAGTGATGTGTGCACGGGAAATTGCGTACGCGACACAAGTTCGTTAAACATAACAACGTCCTGTAAAATAATGCTTCGTATATAGATGTAAAAGATAGGAAACATGCAGGAAAAGCTCAATGTACATATACTACTTTCCCCCCTTTGAATCTAATTAAAAAAGACACTTTGATTTATAGGAAGAGATTTAATAGATATATGGAAAATATGCATATTTTATCTGTATATATTTACATTTGCGGTATAAGATCATGATAAGAATATAATAATAAAAATGCAACAGCCGGAGACAACGACTAAACGTCAATATTAGAGGTTGCAATGTCAAGGTGAACCCTTTAAAAGACGTCTAGTCTACACAGACGAGTGTACCCAGAGGTAACATTTCGGGAACCAAAATTTAATATCTTCGGAAAGTCGCAGGGAAACGCATCGAAACGAACGATTCCGGCCATGTCGAACAGTTTAATATCTAGAGGTCCCACCGGAGGCGATTTCCTTCGCGGTGGGTGAAAGTATGGGGAGGAGTCACTCGCGTTCGTTCGCTCGAAGGAATTTATACGCTTCCTTCTCTCTCCTTCCTAATCTTCATAGTGCAGTCTGTGGAAAGTGAATTCGATGGACACAAAATGAACTTTGCAGGGATCTTAAGTCGTAGTATCAGCGCTTGTTTACTAAACGACAAAGCGTCTTTCATATTTCGATCTGTGCTTGCGTCAAAAATTGTCTATTAGCAACGAAACGTTTGCGCAGTCAATACGATGGTATTACCATGAAGAAGCACATGTAAGTCTTTCCACAGATAAATTTAGTTTTCGTCCCTCGATCACGAGAAGACCATCGCTTTTCACGGGCAGTCTATCTTTCACTGTGATAAATGGCACTCGATATCGCTGTGCGGAGGGTACTTCACCACCAATTTTCGCGATACTTCAGCATCCTACCATTTTCTACGAAATGTAGGAGCATGTCGAAACACGGTGGTCGCTCGCGTTGGAAGTTTAAATATTCCGTTGCGACGCTCGTCGCAACGAAACCGATTCGAAGAAGGTTTTGAGAAAGAGATCTCGAGTTAGATGGAATAAGGATGAGGCGAGAAAAGAGAAGACGAAAGGACCCTCGGCCTGTGTCGGCTTAATGGAACGGAATTGAAATCATTTGCCTGGCACATCGCCGTCGCCGCCGCCGCCGCCGCCGGTTTCTGAGCTTGGCAGTCCAATCGCCAACGACACGCGTGTCTCCCTTTTCTCGTCCGTCCATATAATTGAAATTCTCGAAAGAAAAAGGGATGCACACGGGATGGCGGCGATGGCAGCGCGGCGGGACGGTCGGGTAGTAGGAGAAAAAGAGAAAATTCGCGCGAGACAGATAGCACTACTAATGGAGCCCTGGTTAAGCGTCGGTTCGAGCTACAACGTTCATTACATTTATCTCCCTGGGTCTGCGGTCCTCCCCGAATACCGGCCGGAGGGTCCTCCCCCAGCTGAACATAAGGCCGTTAAACGATTTAATTCAATTCGCGCGGCCGAGCGCGGAGCAGGGAGCAAGCCGCTTCATCGAATTTAACGCCTCCGCTGGTTCTGCGCTTTGGAAATCGCCGGCGCGGATTACCTTGCCTCAGCGTTTTAACGCATCGCGTGCTATTCGCTTTCCCCGGATTTTATCGGCTCGCTCTCGATCGCGTTCGATAACGTAGTAGAGAGAGAGCCGAGGTGTACTACGACCAATTTACCGTGGCAACACGCGTCTCGTAATTTCACGTGATCAACTTGGAATAAGCTGTTCAAATCTGAACGCAATTCGAAGAACGTCGAAATGGTGTTTTCAGAAAAAGTAGATATATACGTGTACCGAGAAAATAGTTAAGACATTATTTATGGCATTAATTATTTTCTTAGATACCTTTTTACACTTTTCTCTGTAAAATGGATGTAAATATGATATTTTATCCTTTGTGGATTTAAAAATAAAAATAGAACTTAAATAGAGATTATATAAATTGATAGAATAATATTATTGCTACCCTTATAGAAATTTAATACTGGCCAATTTAATACAAGTCAATTTATTATAGAGAGATGGTAATTAATTATGGTTTTCAATGTTGACCAGTATAAAATTATTGTAAGGATATTATCATATTAGTCAAGTTATTTCTAAAATTTTAATTGATATTGGTACAATATATATTATAATTCTTATTCTCCATCTTCTATAGCTATTTTAACAATTCAGCATTTAATAGATGTAATCTGAACTTGTGGCGGAGAGCTTAACACGCGGTTGAAGCTATATTCCGAAAGTACTTGGCAAGTCGCTTTACAATTATTGCGTACCCTAATGCCAACCTTGACGGCTGGCGAATGGGTGGCAGGTTATGTACGTGGCAATGGAGCGCGGGATGAAGTTAAAGAGAGAGTGGGGTAGGTAAAGCAACGTCTTCACGGCACTCTCTTGAAGAGTGAGGAACAATGCGAACTTTGGGATAACTTCGAGTAGCGGGAATCAACATGAAAGGGGAAGTTTCTATCTCTAATTGGTATTTAGGAGATCCGAAACAGAGCTAAGTTCGAGTCGACCTCGCGTACTCGTACGCATATAATCCATGTAGACATTTGCCTGTGCGTGCAGATTTAAACATTTTCTCCCCATCCGTTCTAGGGGTAGAAGGTGTGTTCTTCTGGCTCTGAGTCAGTCAACTACTTGATGTTTATCATCTGATTCGCGGGTCGACAAAGGATTAAATTATGTACGCGTCGATGTGCCTTAAAAAGGTAATCTGCTCTAACTTTCGCGAAGCGAAAGGTAGGAGAAGCAGATAAGCAGAGAGATAGAACGCGTATACGACTTCCACTCGAAATCCGGGGGGATTTCACCATAGGAGTTAGTACGCGAAAAGTACGGGTAGATTGTGCGAGAAGAGACGTATATCTCAAAGGAGCACCTTGTGTCATCGAGTCTTCTATGTGCGAGTCGTCACGACAGTTAATGCACGTGCACGCGTGTATTTGCCGAACGTGTCTGTGAAAGAAATGATTCCATTATTCACGAAGCCTTTGTGAGAGATCAAGATCTCTCGCATGTTTCAGCGATCCCTTCTTTACAAAAAGAGGAGCTGCAGGAGTCATATTGTGTATAAATAATATTATTTAGACAAACACACCTAGTTCCAAGGGGAATATCTTTGAACTTTGAACGCAAATTTTGTTGTAATGCGATATTATCGATTGCTGGATTGTCACTATCTTTGTCCACGTTAATGTGTGCACGATTATAAATGTGCATATACTCTACGTAACGTACTATAATACATGTAATACTTTTCAATTAGTGTTATAAGTTTATTAATTATAGTTTAAAATTATCGAAAAAGGAATATCATCGGAAATGATATTTATTAGCAAAAGTTAAATCAGTATTATAGGTAACAAGAAACAACGGGTCGTTAGATGGCAGCAGATACTAACGCAACACCACAACCAGTTTTACGCTAATTATCCGTTTTAAACAACCTGCTTCTGGATTCACAAGGGTAAGTATTTAAGGGTGACCGGTTTGAGACTGTTCTGCACAGATGGCGCCAGGTTGCTTTTATCCCTTGCGCATAACTACCCCCAGAGGCAACAAACAGAAAGCAAACAAGCGAGTGCCAAATATCTAAAGAGAGAAAACAATAAATCGTTATATAAAAATTATTATATTTTCATCAAATAATTGAGAAATTAATCTTGATTGCAGTTTACGCATAAAGATGCAAAGTTTAAAAATGATAATAATTCATTTTTAAAATTTAAGAATTATTTATCGCGCATACATAATTAAAAGTTCGTTAAAATCTATAATCATTATCGTTATTCTTTTTCTAGAATATTCATAGGATATTTTTATATCGTTGGCACTTAATTAACGTGATTAAAATTTATTAAAAGACTACATTTATTTTCGATACTTAACTTTTTCCTACGATTTGCTAAAGTGATTCGTTGATATTTATATTAATTTTGATGTATAATTGTACTATTTAAATAGAAATAATATATATATATATATATGCTTTTTTTTAGAGTAACTCATGAAAATAATATTACTGTAAACCGTGACTTAGAAAAAATTTTAAGAATGGGAAATAGTCGGTCCACAATCGTGGATGGTTAATGAAGAACCACTTTTTTCGGCACGTGTTAGCACCTTCGAAATGAGCTTCGGCCTCTTACGTACGTTGTTCGATGAAAAGAAATAAAGAAGCGAGGCGGTCGTCGATGGATTCCGGAGGGGTCGATCGATTGCCATTAATGGACGAGCAATGAAAGGACGTGGACGAGGACTCTAACGGTAAACGTGTAACGCGGTCTTTTGTGCGAACACAACGAGAACGAAAGTACGAAAAAGAAACGAATTCTTACGATCAACTTAAGAATTGAGCGCAAAACTGCTTGACCATTTCTTTTTCTTTTTTTGTAGTCTCTTTTCCACCGAATTCCGTTTCTATTCTCGAAAACGCACATTAATTCTTAATCGAATCTAATAAAACTCATCAATGTCTAAACATTCCAATTTGATTTTGGTACTTAAAATTTTTTTTCAATAAAAAACTTGTCGTCTTTAAGTAATATCTAAAAAATTAATTTTAAAAGTTTTGATACGTGAAATATATATAAATAAAAAAATTATATTTTTTAAATTGTTATAAGTGTATAAATTCAGAAATAAAAAAAAAGTTATTGTATCGTAAATATTAGTTCAATTCGTAAAGTTCACGTGAAGTTTTGTGATATAAATAAAGTAGAAATCGATTGAATAACCGTCTTACATCACAGCGGTTTAAATTTGTCCCGTTCTAAGATAAGATTTGGGATTCGGTCTATTCGTCACTGGTATCTTCAACCATCGCTTCCCCGTTCACTATTGCCTTCGTCCCCTTTTCTCTTTCTTTTCGCTTCTTCTTCATTCCGAAATCCGAAGCTCTATTAGCAGTTTCTTAGAGCGGTCCCAAATGGCATTCCTATTGATGCTAGCTGTAGGGTGTAACGCCGGGGGAGAAAAGAGCGCCATTCTAAGGCAAGAGAGAAGTTTATGGACTGCGCAATGGCTACTGCATTCTGTTCGGAACGGACATTGGGGATCCAAGATCCCCTTTTATATCGTTTTCATTTCTCTAGCCTCCTCTTCGACTCTTATATTCCTCCCGGCGATTCCTTTATCGTAATTCCCGGCAATTTCTGTATCGCGATTTTGATGTGCGTCATTGTGTCTTACACCGATGATTGCTAAGCCGATGAATTCCAATCTAAATAATTGAGAATTTTCATCTGGAAAAAAATAGTTTTTTTTTATTGTTGTAAAAGATTTTTTAATTTATTGTTTCATACCTCTTTTTTTTTTTGTAAGTTTGAAGGATATTTTAATGTAAACAGATACGATCTTTGCGTAACAATTATATCAAAAGTTACATGTATTTGCGGAGAATGTTCTCAAATTTGTCGTCTTATTTTACCTATAGTAGTTCATAACAGTGATATTGATTTAAATATGAAACGGCGACACGGTTAATATACGCAAAACTTGTCAATATGAAATTTCGAATAGTATACTAGACAACAGAAATTAACGTAAATATCTATTATGTTAACCATCAAACATTTATTAATTGAAATTTTTCTCTACATGCTTGCATGGGGTAAATATATAGGTACATTCATATACTCTTCGATTTTCACTAAGAACTCGTTTCAGAAACTCTATCGATTGGAAGGATCTGACGATTTTCCACTTATTCGCCGTTCTGTTAACTTTCATCGATAATCTCCGTATATAACCTTTTTAGGTTTCTTTCTTGATGTATCTTCTATTTTATCGTTGTTATTCAATTAGTTACAATCGCAACAGATACGAAAGTTTCGAGCATATCGATGTCTCATTCAGCACAGGTATCTAGGAGAAAAAAATAATATTGTCGTTTCATCTACCAGTCGTCTCACGTCTGTTAGCGACGAGTGCCTCGCTCGGAAAGAAGAGCGCAAATTGGATTATTCTCGGGCAAAGTTGCTTCGGGAAAAAGTCAGGACTGGAGGGTAGCTTCCGATATGCTTCCGGGAGGTGGCTTAGTTGAAGTCACCGTCCCTCTTCTTCGCGAAGTGTTGTCTCTCGCGCGTTGAGACCTCAGACGGCGCATCTTCCCGTTTTGTCGCGCCGTTGATGGATTGATATTTTTAATGTGAGAGACAGGAGCGCCGATACGGCTCGTGCTGGTGGAACGATTTAACCCCCGAAATAAGATGTTCCCCGAGGCGTTATTGCTCCTTCGAGGAAGGGCCGACCGCTGAGTTTCGGGAATCGTCGGTATTATTGCCTAAGATAATGAGTTTTCTTCCGGGAAAAGGCAGTAGGCGGAAGACCGATCGCCTGTTCAAATATTGCGAGCGGCGCAATAACCAAAGTGCTTTCAGTGGCATCCGACATCCGAGAGTAATAGAAATGCGACCATGCTAAAATGACGAGTTGAAATTTGAACGGATAAAAATGAACGAGGAATTGAATTCTACTATTGATATTGAGGAAAAGTTGAAAATGAATGAACCAGAAGATGATAGATATTAGAGTAACTCCGGTATATAACGCCGCACCAAACAAAAACTTAATTTATTAAGTATTATTTATTATGTCTAAGGTAAAAACGAATTATATCAGTAAAAACTTTGTACTACTATTATATTACTAAAAAAAAAGAAAGAAATCCAAAATAATTATTTTTCGAATTAAAAAACGAACTTTTTGAAACCCTTGCATTTTTGCTATATATCCCATCGAGGGGATAATCACTTAATGTAATCGTGGGATAAAGTTCCTGAAATCAGTATAAGATTCATACGAAATCCTTATGTATAATCCGATAATTACATATGTAATTACAAGGAATAATTGTATATTATCAGATATAATCGTTTATTTTACTAAATAACTTCATATATATAGTAAAAAAAATTATTTTTTATCAGATAAAATCGAATGAAATCAAATAAAATCATGTAATCTGTGGGACAATATTTCAGTATAGTGGTTACCCCCTCGTATCCCATGGGGGTGAGTTATATGCGGCTACTTTAAGGGGGAAGGTATGTACTGCTTTTTATTTATATAGAATTACATTATTTATATAGAATTTACAAGTTCTTATAAATAATACGTATAAAATGACGTAATAACTTATAAAATGTGTTTACAACGTTTTATTAAGGAATAAGAATGATAAAATATATATATATAAAATAATAAATAATAATTACACTCTTCCCCTACATATATTACAAGTGTTATGACCTGAGGTACATATTTCATGTAATACGTTTATTACATTTAGTGCACTGATTTGGGCATAAATCCCGCCCGCTAAAAATGCCGTATATCCTAAATGGATAGGATATACAAGATAATAAATTAAACGAAGAATGCAAGAGCAAAGCGTACTTGTATGCTTTACTATTTCTCTACAATTATGTATCATGAAATAACCATTAAGTCTTTTACACATCCTACAATAACCGTTTTATGTAAATTATAATTTATGATGACGTTACTTATTAGTGACAAATCGATACAACTCACAATAATTTCATTAATACTAACAATAAAAACCTGAAATCATAACATAATATAACATAAAGGCATGTAACAGAGTAGTTGCCGGAAAATTATCCCCACTCCTTCTATTTTTTTCTGACTTCTGCAGCGTATATCCTCGCGCAGCGTATTTGCCACAGAATTACCCTATATATCAATCAAAGTTCTGATTATTTTATTGGCTAGAATTATAATTGATGTGTCAAAAAATTTGGATTTGTTCATTTTTAACCAGAATTCAAATTAATGCAATCAGACTTTTTTCAGCGTATAGCTTTTAATATTTACGACCAACCGAATTAAGAGAGTGCGATAATTCACGCTTTTTGATACTCGCGAATGCATAATGTGCAAGAAATAACAAAAGTCCAGAACAATAAGCGCATTATCCGCGTCCTCTGAGCAATTCCCGCATTCTTGCGCCCGGTATTCGCCGCTTGCTATTTTCTACGTAGTCACAACGAGCAAATTAATAGCACCTCGTACCGCGGGGCGCGCGGGGATCGATATTCGGCCCGGTGGACTCGCAAGAACGTCGTGAACTGCGGCCTATCGTTAGCCCTTCCGAGGAAGCAATACCACAACGACGACGACGACGTTCGGTACCATTATTTCCTAAATTTCCAGAGACCTCGCCGACCTTATCTCCCGCTGTAACCCGTTAGACTGGACAATACTTACCGAACTCCGACGCATTCGAAGTTGGAAATATCGCCGCTGGCTTTACGCCAAGACGTTTCGTAATTGCGGTACGACACGTACGCGAACGTCCATAGGATACGTAGCTTCGTTGTGACATTTTGGTACGAACGTTTATCAGCATTGTTTCGCTCTTCGAACTAATCCGCAAACCGCGCGATTTCTAAAATGAATATATGGAATTCTCTGTTTGCAAGTGCCTTCATTAATTCGGATGCTTGCGAGAGAAACATTAATTTCGCCGAAACACCTAACATATTTGTAGTTATGCGCTAGCGCATACTTCTGCACCACGAGTCACGTAGGATCATGGTATGTTTGTATCGAAAATGTATTTCGGATTTTATCCACGATGTCTGTTTTGTATAATGATACTTATTGTCAGTCGAATTATAATATTATGTTTGTTTGACTATTTAGGTACTTTCAAAATATATTGTCTGTAAACTGACAATGAGTTAAGAATACTTTCTCTCTAAAATACTTATTAGCACCAGTATTGTTAAACTGCTTGTCCATTTGCGACATTGCTATCTCTTAGTTCGATGTATGATTACGTTTCAAAAAATTGAAAATGACGCAGTTTACAGAACCGAATAATACTGAGAAAGAAATTGTTTATTTAACTAAATTAAACAATGTGTAAGTTTACACTGAGATAATATTTAAGTGTTATTAAATAAATAAAAATATTATTTATATATATATATATATATATAAGATTTAATTCAGATTATATACGGGCTTTCGTTACTTGTGTATTCACATTATGATCTTAAGACATGTATGCCCATTTCTACCAATGTAGATTAACTTTAACCTTGGTTTAATTTACTCTTTATCATTTTTTAATTCTTAGAACTAAAAAAAGATGAAGAGTTAGTTGAATCGCACGAGATTAAAATAAAATTATACACTGATAGAAACGGACATTAATGAATTAAGAAATATCTTGAAAAAAATTCATACACGTTTAATGAAAATTTGGTTGAATGTTATTTTATCATTGTATTTTCGTTCTTTACGTTGAATATCTTTGGCAATGTAGAGATTCCGTGTTATACCTATGCATGAAAACCAGTTTCGTCTCGCAGATCTGATTCGACATAATTGCAGTCGGTTTTGAGATGAATTGATACCGAGCTATTTGATCGCATGTATATAGACTCGCATAAAGTATAGCATGATGAGAGGGCAGATAGAACCGGGAGAAGAAGAGGGTGAACGAGGTCCGCAGTTTCGGAGGAGGGAGAGAGCCAAGCTGCGGGCAAACTGCATCTGCGCGTGACGGTCGGGTGACAGGTCGAACCACCAAACCAAAACGGAATCATTAGCGTGGCCCGTTAAGGGGGTCACGAATTAACGGGCTTTTATCCGGTGGAACGACGAAATTCGACAATATGCCGGACTAGAGTATTCCATTAGCGATTTCGCGATGCGTCGTCGCACTGACGTCGCGTCGCCTGGACCAACTTCGCCGACGCCGACGTAATTTAATGTCGATATACGCGCACGTGCATACTTACGTTTACGTGAATGTACGTGCTTACGCGTAGTTCGTGTGTGTGTGTGTGGGGGGGGGGGGGTGTAAACACATTTACGTGTCTCCGATAAAAGAGGGTGGTAGAACGTGCGAGAATACCCTCCTATAAAAACTTCATTGTATACCCGGGTACCGCGAGCGGTCGTGAAAACGGAAATGCTGCGCGCAGTTGCTTCCGGTTGCCAGAGCGACCTCCATGGTTGATGCCCGAACATTTCAAGATCCGCGTCTTTTCTAGCTTTCCCAACAACATCTCGCCGATCGGTCGAACGGGCTGGATTTTTTGCTCGTCAAGGGACGCACAGAGATGACATGTATAATTTATAAGGTTTTCCTTCTAGCGAGGCCCGCGAATAGCTTCTTGCGTCTTTCGGAGAGGATATGAATGTGATGCTTCATGAATTTGCATCGGTTTCGCTGGTAATGGTTCTCAAATATTCGGTTCTCGCCGATGTGATTGCGAGCAAAAACAGAGCGGAGAGGAGATATCTCTAGCAGTAGAGTCGGCCTGTTCTAATAATTCATAAGCAGCTTACGGATAGTTAAGCGAACTCGACTACAGATTGCGTGTTATTTGCGAGTCGAAATGAAAGATATTACGACAGCGAAGATCTGCCGTTACAAAACGATACAAGCTACCTCAATGAAAAAATAATCGCGATAATGGGAAATGCCGATATTTCCGGTGAATAGGATGATTCATTCGGTGAAATAATTAATATGCGTTTGTGCAGGTGAAATTGCATAGGAATATTGATCGCGCATGACGGAAAAACAATGCGGCGGCGGTAACACAATATTACACGATCGTATTTTTAAATCGGAAACGCGAATACGAAACCGTGTTCGCATCGAACATACACATGCAAATATGCGCAACGAACACGTAAAAAAGTGCTTTTAAAGCCATATTATTTGTCATACTGTCAAGAAATAATTTTCGCTATATTGGAGAGACGCTATAAATGGAAATTTTTAATCCTATTTGATCTATAAAATTCGACAAATATAAACTCGATTAAGATAGTTAAATAATTATAGTATCAATAATCTCTCTCTTTAAAATTCTCTCGATCACCTTAATTTAATAGATTCAATTTCTATTTACGAACCACGCAAATAAATCGTTCAACGCAAAGTAAATATATTATCCTTGTAAAATATGCGAAACATGCATTAATTGAAAGCCTATACACGCGAAAATGTAAAATGCACGTAAAACATGCGCGTCGCAAATTTTTCAGGCACGGAAATATATTTCCCGTTATTTCGACTATTTCACATTTTGTCATTATCGACTTTTAATTTTTCACAAGTTTTACAATCTCTAAACGATTGCATTTTAATATAGATTCCAAATATTATCCAGAAGTCAGCGGACAAGAATTTTTACACTATAAGCTGAAACAAATCATCATCCAAAGCGGTATTAATATACTTATAGATACGAATGTATTATATTAGAATAGTTAGGTCTATGAAATATTTTATGGGAAGAACAATTTTGTTAAAATATCTTAAATTTTAATTAGATACAGATCTGAAAATTACTTTTTAAATTAAAATAATTATGTATAGGATGGTTGCTAGAATGTCATAATTTGTTTTGCAACATTGCTCATTATAGTTATGTAGGACGTTTGAAAGTTCTACATAATTATTTTAATAATCCAACAAAAATTATTTGTATGGAGTATGTTTTATATATAAAAAGAATATAAAAGTCAATTTGTACGAATTTGACAAGTTCCTTTATTATTAATAAAGTACTAATGCATGTATATATTTTTATAAACAAATAATGTCCAACTGTCAAGATCACGCAGTCAACATAATTTGTTGGAAATGTCGTGCATATCGCAACTCGTTCATCTTCTGCTTTTCGCTCGAACGACTTCTCTTTTTCGTCGTAATCTGCTAGAGTTACAGGGCGGGCGGTATTGTCGTCGCGGGAACGACACGCCGTGCCGCGCGACCGCTCCCGCAAGTGCGGTTTTGACGTAAGCGAACGAACCTCGGTTTAATAGCATTTCCATTTGCCTAATGATCACGGCGACCGTACCCGCGTATCGTGGCCCTATCCACGCTCTTATCGCATTTCCTCTCCGGTACACACGAGAGGCGGCAGCGCTTCTCGTGCTGTTGTTGGGTCGTTGCCTGTTGTTGTTGCTAGGTATCGCTCCTGGGTATCCGCAGCCGTCGCCGCCGCCGCCGCCGCCGCCGTTGATTCCGGAGATTCCATTCCTCGTGCAGACATAGCGACCATTGTGTGGAAGCTACTCGGCAAATAAGATTATTACTGTGTATATAAGTCGCCTACGTCATGCGGATTACACCCGGTAGAGCCACCGCACTGCTCGTTTTACGCCGTCCATGCAGCACGCACCTCTCTGTACGAAAGACTCCGTCTACGTACTGGGCGTGTCCTTACCGCGCGACCGATGTATCTACACGTGGGCAAATATATGCGGAAGCACCCAAACTGGTTCCTGCGCCGCAAACGATGTTCGGCGACTGAAGGTGCGCGAGCACCGATCGCGATTATGCACAGTGCATTCGAATGTCGGGTATTCAGGATGTAGGGGAGGAGCTAGGAGGTTCCCACTGACATTTACAAACCGCGCATCACGATTAGTCGTTCGTCATTTTTATTATAATACTACTATAGGCACCTTTCGATAATCTTTTGACATACCTACAGACCGTTTCCTTTTTTTTCATGGCATGTTTTGTTTTTGAAAAATTATATTAAATGCTTCAGGAATTGCGCAAATATTTTTGTATTAAGAATATTAGAAGCTAAATCTCTTTCTATTAAATAATAATCTTGGAGTTATAAACCTTTTGTTACTTCATTGTAACTCATAACAATTTTTATTTCGATAACAATAGGCAGGCGGCGCTACAATATCTCTTTTTTCGATGCATCTGTCATTCATTTTGCGAATCCCGACGCATTCGTCAGTTCGTCAAAAATTGTCGCTTGGTTGTTCGCTTTTTAATCACTCCATTGTATTCGCGGAATATATGTCGGTAATTGCGGCCGGTATCTTCTCTACCTTGGTTAATATCTCGCCAACAATGCTGTCCAACATAATCTCTGACTCATTGAAACTTTGCCACGTAAAAGCGATAGTGGCTTTAATAAGTACGCCTAATCTGCGTCAGCCGACAAGAGAAGTTCTCGTACTACACATATGATACCTATATGTATCTACGACATTTAAAGTAAATGTTCTTTTTTATCCTTTTGATAATAACCGTGGTAAGAACATCTATAAAAATCACTTTACTAATTTAATATTATTATATTAAAACTGATGATATATGCCGTAACGGTCTAATTAAGCTGGATCTCGGGTGCTTCTGTATAATTGTGTGTGAATTTTTTTATATTACGTATGTAGATTTTTGATTGCGCGTTAATATTTTTTCAGATTTGAAACGCCACTACTAAACTGCCGCAGTAATATCACGAGTTAAATTGACTAATAATTTTTTGGTGTTGTTTGCGCATCTCAGATCGATGTTAAATGACATATTGAAATAAATAATTAATTTTTCATCGCGAAAAATATTATCCCGGGAGTCGAATCCGGATCTCTGGCATTCCATGCGAGCGTCCTAAGCCTTTAGACTACCGAGAATTATTATATATTAGTTTAATATATTTCTTGATTGAAAAAATAAGATGATAATATATACTTTAATACAAAATTTTTGTATGTAAATTTTAATATTATCTCTTAATTTCTCAATTTATTTTGTAAAAAAAGACGGGAAAATAGATTTCCGTGTTGAAATATATGAAAAGAATTAGAATATGATATGAGAAAAAAAACAATGTGGACCTATCTCTGATTTGCATGAAATTCTTTCATCGAAATGAAAAACCGGGCTTGAATATGCAGCTTACATCGGCTATAAATTTCTCGCGTACTTTCCGGGTCAATATACCGGAAATTTGTTTTCGGCAGCAGTTCGTTCCCGTGCAAGACTTCATCGCCTCACAGTATTGATCGATACTGATCGATAATACATGATTATGATGGAAAAGCAAAAGGGCTCATAAAATTCGACCACCGATGCAGCCTAGGATGCTGTCGAACCTCCCCCAGAAACTTTAAAAGCACCGATAGAGATGCTTTTACGTTTTGCGTAAAAGTTTAAACGTATGCCGCTCGTTTGTTCAAAATTATAATTGACCGAATGTCATAAGTTCCGGTCTCGAGATAGCGGACACAGCATAAGCAGGTGTTCGTAACTAGTCTCATTTTCTTAAAGCGCGCATGAACTCCATATTCCGGATTTTTCCGTATTAAAACAAACAGCTCCGAGATTTATACTTTATAATTTTATAAAAATTAGAATAACGATCCATAAAAACATCGTTAATGAATTATGACGTACGTCACATTTGAAAAAGCAGTTTGCTAGAATATTATTTTAATATTACGGGAGACATAGACTTAATCCTGCGCGCAAATTGTAAAATGGCGTTAAACTTTACTTGATGTTTTTAATCCAATGACCCGTCAGAGACGGGTATATATAAAGAACTTGTCACAATATCTGCTCCAATATACAGTGGACGAAATTTCTATAAGAACACTACTATTTTTAATAAAAAAAAGTCAAATGCTTTTTGAATAAAACTAAAGGAAAATTAGAAAATTATGAAGGAATAGTACAAAAATAAGAAACCAATATTAAAAATAGATAAACTATTTTACATTTTATACAAATATAATGATTAAGCATATAGAATAATAACGAAATTTGTATAGGAACAGTCTATTAAAGTATTACAAATAACATAACAATTACAATATTAGTAATTAGTACTTCCGCCATTACGCCTAATTACCTCATACATTCTATTTTCCATACTACAAACTAACTTTTGCAATGTCGTAATATCAATTTTATTCCACTCTTGTCTTATAGCGTTTTCTAACTTCTTAATGTTACTGAACTGTTTATTATTTCTATATACTGCTCTTGATAGAATTCCCCATAAGTTCTCTATGGGATTTAAATCCGGCGAACGTGCTGGCCACTCCATAAGTGGCATATTTTTCTGTCAGAACCACTCCTCTGTTTCCTTTGCACTGTGTATAGCAGCGTTGTCTTGTTGAAAAATAATATTTTCTTCGTGTTTTTCTTCGATAAATGGAATTAAACAGTTTTCTAATAAGTCGATGTATTTATCTGCGTTCATTCTGGTACAAATTTTGCATATCGGTGTCTTTGAAGAATAACTAAACGCAGCCCACACCATCAAACTTCCTCCGCCGAAATTTCTGCTCATGGCTACTGCCTTGTCAATTCGTAAATCGTGCCAGTAATATTTAAAACCGTCGGGTCCATCTAGGTTAAACTTTTTTTCGTCAGAAAAGACGATGTTTTCTTCATGCCAAGTCATATGAATTCGAGCAAAATCTAATCTTGCAGTTCTATGAGCTTGCGTAAGAGGTGGCTTCAATGACTTTTTTGTCCATTTTAACCTTTTATCTTGCTGTAGTATAATTTGCTGAACACGTCGTTCAGTCACCGGTAATTCCAAAACTCTTGCTACTTCACCAGCAGTTTTATTTCCGGTTTATTTCTTTAAAAATTCGTGAACGATCACGTCTTGTGAGTTTTGTATTACCGCCTGTATAATGATTTTTACCATAATTTTCACGCAATCTCAAAAAATTATGTATAGAAGTACTGGATCTATCAATTTTTTTGGCAATCTCTCGAATAGAAAAGCCTGCATCACGATATGCTTCTATTTTTATTCGTTCTTCGGAATTTAAAACTTTTTCTCGTGGCATTCTGGTAGAAGAGAAATTATTTTAGAAAAAAACTACTTAGAAATTAATATTAAATAATGTTTTTTAATCCGGGAAGATACTTATTTTTATTATAATATTACTTTTAATACTTACTTTCTCTGAGGATAATTTTTCTGATCTAACTGATGAAAGACAATTAAATATATATTATTGTTCTTATACATATTTCGCACCTACCTTGGCTAACATTCTTGTGTTTTTGTTTACAACACTAAAAATTCGCAAGTTTGTTTACATCATCGTTTTACAGCAAAGACACTGTGATATTCATAAGGTTTCGACTTATAACTAGTAAAAATTAATGGAATAAATCAATTTTTGTCAGTAAATCATGATGTTCTTATAGAAATTTCGTCCACTGTAGTTTTATGTCTCTGTTTTTTAGTCCTTCTCTCTTGTTTTATTGATCATAGTTTCGCTCGACAGTTGAAATCATTTTACATTCCATATTTTTTTCTCATTGTTAGTATTATGAATAATAATAAACTATGATAAAATTGACTAGAAAAAGTTATATAATAAAAAATTACTTTTTCTACTTTATATAATAATGAAAAAGTATTTTAAGAAATATGTCATATTGAGAAATAAACTAGTAAAATATTATCAAATCTTATTGGAGAGACCGTGAGAGTTTAAAATTAAATATCGATGAGAACTTGACTGTAACGGTCAAGCTGGATCTTGAATGCTTCTAATATATAATTTCATGTGAATTTATATAATATGTATATATGTAGATTCTTAAGTGCACGCCGAAATTTTTTCCAGACTTACAACGTAAACTCTAATAAACTACCCCAGTACTATCACGAGTTAAATTGACTAACAATTTAACAATTTTGATGCTTATAGCTTATAGCATCTTGGATCTTAATAATGTTGAATGACATTAAAATCTATGAATGACATGGTAAAAATCCGTAAATAATTAATTTATATTGCGAAAAATATTACGTCGACCGGAGTCGAACCCAGATATCTAGCATTCCGTGCCATAATTATATTTCTTGATTCTTTATTTCAAATTAGAACAAAATCGCGGACGTTTAACTCCATTTAAGTCATCTTCAACGATGTACAAATAATAAAATGATTTGTTGATCAATACAACGTAACTTTAAAAAAATGTTTGTTTAGAAAACAATACTTGCGTGTGACACTCTTTTATTTCTAATTACTATATACTCTGTAATCAATTATCAGGCAATATATATATATATATATATAATAACAATATCAAAAAAGGTGATATGACACGTCTGATATGGAGTATCTGCGATTAATACAGAATGTTATCGTTACGTATTCAGTGCAGCACGTCGTTCACCTCCGTGGATCCGTAGGTGTAACTTGAAGACTGTACACGTCTGTATTGCGAATACGTGTGTCATGTACCTTCTATGCTAGAGAGGAACGAGACGCGAGCAAGTTAGCAGGCATTGGAGTAGACGCTGTACGACATGCAAATCATATCACTGCCGTCTACTGTGCGTCTCTGTCGAGCTGATATTATAACCGGCGTACACGAATATGTATAAGCTGCGACGTTGATCGAACTTAATTTCATTCATTATCGTGACGTGACGCGGAAGCGGTATACCGGACAGCTGTATGATTGCAAGAAAAATTGGCGACGCGATAGCGTTTTAAGATAGACTTAAAGTCACGCTACAACGTTAAATCGTATTTTGTACACTGTAATATCAATTCCATAGATTTAAAGACGTATATCTCGACAGTTAATCAAAAACCAGTGAAATATTTCGTAGTGTACTCTTTCTTCATCATGTACTATATATATTCTCTTTTTAAGAAGAGAACATTCTTTAGAACCTTTTATTAAAAGAAGAATGCTATCTTTTGGAAAATTTTTTGCCTTTTTATCCACCCTTGCTTCATCGTAAAAAGAATCAATGTACATATATATACACCATTGTGTACAAAACACGCAATAATCTTTCAGCATAAAAGGCTCAAGTCAAATGTATAATGATCTGTACAATACGAAAGAATATTAAAACGCTTCTTTTTCGTACAGAAACTTTTGTGTTTGTCGGTTGAGATTTTTTTTCGATGAAGAGGTATTTCACAATTTTTTTCTTTTTTTAGCTACATTATAGCCCCTTCCCCCTTTGTTTGGTACTCGTTTGTGCCGATATCAATGCCGTCGGTTTCTCTTGAAAGTAACGACAAGGCTAAGATAGAAAGGTTTTTAAGTAATTGCACGTAGAATTCTCTGTCTTACCCATGAAAGCGGCGTTCCGTGTTGGTGCATTTCTCCGAAGATCGGAAGGACGCGTGGGAAGAGACGATACGGTTATTGCTCTCACGCGTCATGTCAGGTATAATATAACATCTCTGATGACGTGAAGTTTATCCGTATCTTTTTTGTCGCTTTAACGGTAATAGTACCAATGGATTTATTTGCACATATGTCATATCTATTTAGCGAGGAGATCCAAATCGGATCCGCTTCCTTGTTTGACTCACAATGTCGGGCGTTTACTCGGGCGGTTGGTTGTACCACCTATAAAACGCGATGGGAAGCCGCGTAGTGCCACTGTTCATTTTGCGGTGCAACCTGGCGATTATGTAAATGTTGCTCATGGAGGCGCAACAGATGCCTCTCGCCGACTATCGCACCTCCGGTCCCTCCTTTACCGCGACGGGGGATACGCCTACACCCTAATCCCAATACGTACAACGCCTTCAGCCGCGACGCGCTTCGCAGGATATTGTTTAGAACCTCCAACGAAATTCCTTAGAAATTCCGGAGAGTGCCGAGGCGATCCGCTCCTAACGTCGTGAGTAGGGTGCGAATTGAAAGGGAAACGATCGAGGCATTCTCCCGTATGCGCACCCATCGTCGTTACGCGCCGCGAAACTTGCCGAAACTTCGTGCGTACTTGTCTACCCGACATAGATTGTGGTTCGCGGCGCAGCGATAAGCGCGTATCACGTATACAGAGAGAGCGGCGTGCTGCAGGAACGCGTGATTATCGGGCACAGAAAGTTCCGGATTCTAATCAGCAAGACTATAGTTCCGCGATGCAATCTCTCGATTGTCCTCGCGCATTGCACCTTCCTTAGGAGTTGCTTAGCTATCTTGAAACCTGAGTTCCCCGCAGTGCAGAACGTCCATGAGTTCCTCCTTGAGATCGGCGTCTTCACGTTTCTAGGTCTGACGAATGATTATCGAGCATGCGAGAGAGATTGATATACCTAGCGCGCATTAGGTCGCATTAATATATCGATTATAGGCATGCCAGGATGCTATTACCGTGGCATTAGCGCCTCCGATTCTCGGCAAACGTAATTAAGATAAAGTATTATCTATATTACCAATAATGGAAATCCTATGAATTGTGACGTAAGATGTACATTGAGAGAAAAATGTTGTACGACGTTTTCTTCGATATTTGTTATGACAAAACTTGATTGTGCTGACGAAATATATTTATGTTTCTATCAAATATATCTCATCACTTATAAAAAGTAAAGTAGATGGGGTTTATTGTTTTTTGCTACAGGAATAAAATCTTATTTCGCTGTGTGTTCAAATAAATATTTATATCTCAGTGAAATAAATAAATTTCTCACAAATGAATTTTTAAGTACCTTTTCCTCACGTATACGTTATTCTGAAACTCTCTTGCCGAGTACTCGTTCGCTGGCCGCACTGAGAAAAGAGCGACGTCGCATTATATGTGCGCGAGTACGAAGACAGAAACTACTCGTGTTACCTCATGTACGATGTATTCTGGATAATGGATCCGGCCGAGATAAATAGCGCCAACAGTGTCTCGTAACAGCGAACAGGTCGAAGGCAGTATCGATATTATCTCGAATATGTAGGATATAGGAAGGTGCGAGGTGTCGTTAATAACTGCTGCCTCCTCCCCGAGGAATGCCAACTCGGTTTAATCATCGCAACCCACTAAGCGAGAAGCGCGCGATGCGCTATTATATGGATCTTACGCACTATACGTGTGCGTATACCACTCCAGTTATGCACGTCAATATTCATGACTGTTCCATAATGGTATGATAAACAGACCATCGGTAAATTTGCATATTAGTATCAATCACTTGAGATTAATTTGCACCTTTATTTACAGTGCCTTCGTCAAGAAATGATATTTTAGTAATCAGAAGTTAGTTGATAGTTAAAAAGACTGTTCTGATAATTATTTTGCATATCGGATCGCATCATCGAATCGAAGAGTTCTTATACGCATCTGAATGCGTAATTACAGTACATTATACCAATCTCTTTATGTACATTACAAGACTTTTAAAGAATCTCTTTAATAAAAATACTAATTAATGTAATTAATGCTCTATAAGTATAAAACAAATCAAATAAAAAAGGGCAAAGAGCCGATAATATAACAAAACCAAACCTTTAATTCAAATAATAATATATAGCTACAGTTCAACACAGACGCTTTGACTCTGATCGGGTCATTCTCAATGTTACAAATAATACAGATACATTCGTTATACAAAATTCGTTATCCTACAAAAATAAATCAGTTTGTGTTTTTCATGCTTTAAGTCAATAAGATGAAAATTTAAAAATCAGATTGTATAAAATTTGGTATTAAAAAAAAATCGTGAGCAAATTTAAACCTTATTATTTAAAAAAAATTTAATAAACTCTTACATAAATTTTAAATTTTAAAGTGATAAAAGTAATTAAAGTAAATAATGAATCTTCATTTATGGACACATTATATATTTAATGCTTTTTTTTTTAATAAATAATCGTTTAGCTATTAAAATTTTTCTTTATATATTTTTCAAAATTGGTATACTTGGCTACTCTGTGATGAATAAGAAATTTGAGTTGTGATCGAAGATGTGTATGTACACCAATTATCGGTGGCGCGTTTATAATGAAAGAACACGTCAATATTCATGGCCTCATGTTCCATAATAATATAGTAAATGGGCCCCATCACTTATGGCTTTACGAGCCGCGAAGTGCCAGCGCTTTAAGAGTGACATGATTATGATTTTACGATGGTTGATGACCCATGCAGGACGAAGATGTTATGTTCCATGCGGATTGATCACATCGTCTGGTTAAACTCATCGTGCATGATTATGCGTTTCATCATGCGCACGTTACAAACGATTGGCGATGTGAATGATTCTTTTCGATAAATAAATGCTTCAATAAATTATTTTACTACTGCTATGCAGATAAAACCCGTGATAAGGAATATGTATGAAGAAAAAAAATACTTTTGCATAATTATTTTTTTCAAATTGTAACATATTTTAGCTTAAAATTAAATATCACCGAGAAAACAATTTTTCGTGTTAACGTGAGATTTATTGAATTCTCAACCATTAAAGTGACTATAGATTTTAAATGTTTTAAAATAAGTTCATATAATTTTCATGTTTTTATGTTAAATAGCCAACTTGTTTTATTAAATAACCATTCTTGTGGGAAACTTAGATTTCCATTACTTTGCCAGATGCATTCTCCACAAGTTTATCAAATTTACTTTAATCAAGATTAATTTTGTCTGCTCGATATAATACTTTTTTCGTCCACGGGGAGTTGGATTTGCCCTCTCGTTATTTTGAACCTGAGTGCCGTAGTACCTCATGGGGAGGATAACGGGACTCGGCAAAGCCACAGCTATTTATTATACGTTGGAAGTCACCGCCGGGGCCCCAGGTTGCACACGTTAATGCTCCCAATGCACTGATGACTCATTCAGGAAGCCTCAGATGGTGTCGAGCCTGTTTCGTACGTTTCGCCGATCACGCCGCAAATACGACGGTCGTTTTGCTCGATGGAAAAAATTATACGGCCATTATTCGGAGAAAGTCGGTAGTTTGCGGAGCAAATATAGAGATAGTTAAATTATACTTTTCCCTTGAGGTTATATCAGTTTCTATTCTATTTCCATTTAATATTTATCCAGCGTTAACGAGGCACCCTTGAGTGTTCGAATAATCATTTTATTATTTATACCTATATGTAATTACGCGACAGTATTAATAGGTACTTTACATCTTTTCGTAAGACACAGGAATGCTGATTTACTTTTTCATTAAATACGTTTTTTTTTTTTACTAAATATGTTTTCCGTTTTTTTCTAATCAATAAAAAGGAGCAGAATTTAAAATCAATTTGTGAAATGAACTTTGGAAAGGACTATAGTATATATCAAAGAGATGATCAAGGATACACGTCGAAGGTCTCGCGTGGAGTAATATAAGATAGAATGTCGGGCTATTCTCAGAAAATAATGTCGAGAAGATGGTCTTTCAGTTACAGCAGTGTGGTAACCTTTGTTTCTCGCGATTGCGATTGGATCGATTCTGTCGGCTCGCTTTCTTTTTTCGCACTTCGGAGTCTTTAAAGATAGAAGTGAAAAGCAATAATTTTTCGTGAAACACTGGACGATAATTCGTTTTTCAGCGATGAAAGAAAAAGCAAGTGAATGAAGTCGACGGCGATAGAGAAAGATAAAAAGAGAAGGTAGCATCGGTACATTCTTTGACAAGTCAGGTGATAATGAATTATTCAATCGGATAATCATGACCGTGTCGCGATTGCAAATCAGTCACACAGTTGGCGTGAATGTGTGAGTAAAACGTCTTTGTGTACGAGCAACTCGTCGAAGCAACTTACGAAAGAGACATTCTCTCATTCCATAGTCATTAGTATTTCGTACATGCATCTAATGACTACCGTTTAACGATTACTAATTCGTCGTTGACCTTGGTTAATTGAAGAATTTTATATCCTTGTCAAAGATTTTTAATATCTCGGTTTAGAGGATTATAACTTAACACAGAGCGCGACAATTTAGCATATATTGCAACACGGAGACGTGAGGAATTTTCCAAATTCCATGAAATAAAGTTTTTAAATAATTACACAGGACACACACAACCAACGCTCATGAATATTGAATACGATCGTTTTGTTACATTCTGTATACATGTATGATACACACTACATCATTACTGAGAAATGTAACATTTAAGAAAAGTAAATATGCACAACTTTATTACGTATAATAAAAAGAGTGTTTCCTTAAAGAAATATCATTAGCGAACATAGCTCACACACGTCGATTCCGTATATCCTGTACAGCATCGTTACACCATTCGCCGCTCTTTATGGCACCTTTCGAACATTACCACGTAATGTCGTAAACACACGACAGATCCTCGTATTCATAAAACGACCAATTGACACGAGCAGGCATCAACAACCTTCATCGTGGACAATGCCACACGATGAGGAGAGAAATAATTTCTTCGCTTTTATTTCACTATTTTTCTTTCATAGTTTGTTTTATTTCTTTGATGATTGGATCAGATATTTTGTGTCATATGTATAATTTTATATCAAGTACATTACAAGCAAAACAAATGTGCCAATGAAAAAATTAATAACATTATATACACTGTAACTATATATATATTTATTTTATATATAATTGATGATAAAATAAAAGATAAAAAATTATCACTTGGACATTTTTGCAAGACGCTTAGTTTTACGAGGAGGAGAAATCAATTTTACATCATCGCTTTACGTTTTACTGTGCACTCGCGATATGCCCACTTCTCTACGAAACTAAAGACGAGTCTCGAAAGGATTAAATCAGATTGGGGTTCGCGAAACGACCTGGTGTAGCCCGTAGGTGTTTGTCTGTGCCTTTCAGTGCTTCCGTATAAGCATTAAACGACTCTTTGCGGCTTTAACGGACCCTCGTTGCATTATCAGGTAACGTCGTAAGCGCACGGTGTGCTTCTGCGGTCATAAAACAGGCGGTCGACACGAGAGAGAAAAGGAGGAAGGACGCACGCTTTTCCCCTGTTGTTCTTTCCGGCCGCGCGATACTCTCGAAACAAGCGAGTAGCCCGGTTGCTCGTTGTTCTCCAACGTTGGTGAACGCGTGCCGACGGAAGCTGCGACATGGTTTGGCTCTCAGAAGGACAAATAGAAATGGCCCCCGGGGAGGAAGGTCGCTAGATAGAGGGAGCGAACGTGATAACGACGAGCGGGAGTTTGTTGTTTCTCCCTGTTTGTCCCGTACGATCCCCGCGGATACCTGGAGCTCGTCGTCGTTTGGATCACCGGCCACCACCGACGTTCGACGCTCTCTTAGCAGTACGCCCTTCACTCGGCTATTTTACGCGAAGCGCAACCCCGTGCGGTTCTGCGGTCGTGCATATCATGCAGTAAAGCGAGCAAACTAGTCTCCAAAGTGCAAGAATATTCTGTTGATCTGTAATTTGACTTGCGCTAGTTGCCATCTACCGGTCAATTCGAAATAATATCTTTGCTATGCAAAACGTCTCTTACGAGTAATTTCTATTTAATGAAACAGTGAATATTGCGAACATCATTTATCTTTATGTATCTCTACTTGTTAATTGCTGTTGCAAAACGATAAATTTGTTCTATACTTAACAATTTTGCAATGGAATGCTAAAGTGATTCTATTATAAAGAAATGATAATATTAAATAATGACAAGAATGAATAAGCTGTTGAACCCGCAAGCACGCGCATATTCGGGATAGTTGTCTGAGTTTCCGCCATACCTGATTCGAGCGTCGTCCCATCGTTATTCCCGTCGCTTATGAATCCTCACCGCAAACTATGTATGCGCGTCCCTGGATACAGCTTGTACAACATGAACCCTACGGCGATGTACTCTGATATGTAGGAAGTAAAGCAAACGATAATGTTCGTGTAAGTTATAAATAAACTCTGGTTAGGGTAGTAGAGTTATGGCATTTATGTTAATATACGTATAAATTTACCTAAAATACAGGAGAGACTTCATTAAATACGTGTTTATGTAATTACGGTGAACTAATTGTATTGTAAGTGATAATTGAATATCGCGAATTAAAGCAATTTTTTTTAGTAATTTTATATTTTTATTTTATTGTCGTTATTAGATACTAATTAATTATTTAATTACATCTTATCGAATTGAAGACTGTAATTAGGATTTTTGTAGGATTCTAAAAATTTACAAATCGTGAAAAATCCTGTGTTTAACGGTATAATAATTTACGATAAATTACTTAAATTGAATTTAAACATTGTTTCGGCAAATATAGTGTTTTAACAAATCGATAAAAAAAATATTACGTATAAAAGCGTGAAAGAGCAAATAAGATTCTCATCCTTGTGCGATGTGAAGAAGCGTCGTGATCTTAACCCTCATTAGTCACTCGACACCCTCGACCGATGATGATCAGCGTCATACGGTAAACACGACCCTACATTTCGGACGATTTAAAATAACTATCTCTTCTTTTTCTTCCTTTTATCTTCGAACGTCACAGATTACTCAGGTAAGTTCCCAAACAGTTTTAATTTTTTTTTCGGGACCAGCTGGTACGCGACGAACGTGTTTATGCGTAGGGCTCATTGGTAGAATCACGGTGACGATGCATAACGAACGTAGGGAGAAGAACTCGCGAACAAGCAATCGCAAGTCGTCTTGACAATGATAATAAATCGTCAAGAGAACGATGACGCGAATGTTTGAGAAAAGCTCCGGGTCGGAGCATGAATCGGGTTCCTCGACAATGGGTCGCTGCTACTGCGTCGTGGTAAAGGTTCCCGAGTAATAGATCTTAATTGGATCCTTTGAGAAACATATTTCATAGTCAATTACCTTAATGGTCGGCATGCTTGAGCAAGCTACTAATCTTGCAAGAACCTTGAAAGAATCGTTTTGCAACATTCCTACGCATTTGAATTTGTACAGGATTTAATGGGCTTTAGAGCCATTTGTTATGTAAACGAAGACGTTCCCGCGAATAAGTGAGCGCGATAATCATAGTTATCTCCCTTACAAATAATTGCTCGTCCTGAAGATTTCAATATCCTACGATTTACATTATTGAACGATATACATTATTTATTTTTCATCATTATTTACATTAACACTATATTTGAAGATTTTAGAAAAATATTAGTTTTCAATTTCAACATTTACTTTTATAAATTAGTAGCGTAATCTCTTCTACATTTTTAAAAAAACTTTTGAATTGTGTAAAACTAATTATAAAGTTCTGCAGAATCTTTCTTGTATGATTAAAATAAATTACTTTAAATATTATATTTTTATTAATATGACGATTACTTGATTGCTGAAGTGGAAACTGTCAAAAGTTTTAAAATCATTTTGAAAATTGAGTTCTATTTCACAAGTTCCTATATTTACGACAACACAAAACAACGACGTCTTTTCGAACCGTTTTACTACTGTGTTTACTCGATAAATTACTGTTTTATTGTCGACTCAAGCCTTACTGTGGCTTTGTAAGTATATTAAGGTAACTCTACACACATTCGTTTACACAAAATACGCTTGGCAAAAGTTTCTCTGACACGAAAACATAATTTTGGATATTTATTGGTATCATAGTTATCCTTGTAATATGTTAACTTGCTATAGTTGGAGCAGCATTTTTAAAGTTTTACGGCTATTCCGTATCAACTTTCTATGTCGAATACATAAATATAAAAAAGTTATTTAACAAAATTCGAATAATAAATATTTAAATAAGTTTAAATTGTATGTACAGATGTATTATTAGCCAGATTATAATTTGACTAGACAAGAATCGTTATAGGGTATAGAGTGACGGGATTCGTGGGACGAATATCACGCGCTGCGGCTTTTTCATCGGATACAAACTAATTTCCTTCTTGCTCCCGTGAGATGTTTATATCTCATGGAATTATGCACTCGATTTGGATTTATAATAAAGAGCTTCGGGATCGGAGCGTGGCTCATTCGGAGAGGCGCGAGGGCGCATAAATTATGGTAATCCTCGGTGTGCCCAACGGCGGCTCTCCAACAATTTAAATTCAGTTAACGTAACGCGTTTGATTTGATGCTGGCGGGCCACCTGTCGGTAAGTGGCCACCGATTTTAAGAATAAAATTCTTAACAAGCTCTTAAGATACGTTCCCTCCGTACTTGTTATACAAAAAAGCCTTCGGATTCGTGACCCACAAATTAAGTAAAATATACATTTCGTGCGGACGGCAGTTTGCGTTTTTGTGCATAAAATGTCGTCTTGAATCAATGACGATATTACGACACGCACAAATAATTTATTTTCTAAAACGTGTATAGTTAATAGAGCTAATGACTACCTATTACCTATTTATACTTGTAGATGTTTTGTAATTATGAATACGCATGAACACATATGTAATTAATATCATTAAGCTAATATGTAGTCATAGTTTATGTTGCGTTACACTACGCCATACTCATCATATTATACCTATATCTTATGAAAATTAAGCATAATTAGTAACCAAAAATAATTAATTATGATTACTGCAATTATTGTGGCCAAAAATACAAATTTAAGCAACAAACCCTTTGTATTATAATAAAATGTATTTGTTCACACTATTATCTAAAAAATCGTTTCTAACCGATTCGACGTAGCGACGTGAATGTCGAACGAGGTAGTCGAAAGCTTGTTTGTTTATTGACTTTAATTAGCTAAATTTATTTATTTAGGATATTTTCACGTAAGACAGCGCGGCATGGTCGTAATCCCGACGGGAAATTACTCGATAAGTTCTTTCATATAATCGGAGCTGAAGTTTAGTGGCACTAACTTGCTGCCATGGCGCTCCAAGGAGCCAATTAATTTAACGAAGTGCGCCATTACCTCTCTCTCGGTGTCGGATAAGCAAAATCAAAGGCCCGCACTGCTCGAGAACTCTATTCCCTTTCTTTTTTTTACCAAAACGGTCGGGCAGAAGGCATCACGCGCCTCTGCGAGGGACGCAGCTGAGCAAGGGATTTCTCAGACATAGCGAACGCGCATTCGACACAGATTCTCGCATTGATTCTTTTTTTTTTTTTACCGATCGTATAAAACGGCACCGGATTCCATCGCGTTCGAATATCTCAAAGCTTAGCAGATAGTATTATGCGGCTTATCAGTGCCATGCCCGACTTGCTCGTTATTGTTTGTTGCCTTTTACATATCGATTTAACGGAATTTCGATATACTGCGTAAATGCGATAAAAATTTTACGATGTAATATATATAGTTTTAATGAGGACGTGTAAAATGCACGACGGTGTAACAATGAATTGCAATCTACATTAACAGCGTTTTTAAAATTCAAGTCGCAGCTGCCGAAATCAAAAGAAAGCAGGCTAATGGGTTACATAAGCTGGCAGAAATGAACACTAATGGAGTAAACATTTCCTGAAAAGCATCCGTTTAGACAGTTCTTTGCTTCCAGGAATAATATTTATGCAACAACTTGCTCCCATGCAGTGAGTCTGCTTCTTAAAGCAGGAAAATATTGTCGTCCGGGGTAAAACATGATACACACATCCCTCGAGGGTTACTTTATCTTCATTATAATTAGTTCACAATAAGTTTAACTAGGATTATTCGCGAGCTATCCATTTGTAACTTCGCTCACTATAAATGTATACGTAAACCAGATACTCATATAAATACAATATTAAACATACAAGTATAGTTCTCTTGAATTATAGTTATTTTGTATTATTATACAAACTAATTTTTTAGCGCATCAAGAATCGCGCAATTGACTCTTAATTGTTCTTCCCGTTTCGATTATATTTATATATATATATATATATATGTAAATATTATTTTTTTAAAACAATACTAAAATCAGAAACAGGATTGTTTATATAAATACGTTATTACTAACAAGAATGATACGTCTGAATATATTTAAAAAAAATTTATTTCAGATATATGATTGCACGTCGATTATTTTCGAAATTGAACACAATCAAACAAAAATAATATTCCTTCTTCTCAAATTAACTTAGAGCTTTAATTTTAATGCTACTAGCGTCTTACAACCTGTAAAGAATTCATTGCAGAAATGATTACTTCAGCCGGGATTCGAATCCGAATTGCTATATTCCGTGCAATCATTTTTCTAATTTTATTTTGACTTCGATAATAATAACCAATATGTATAGAGAATGTACGCACTGAATGCAAAAATACAGATGTATTATTCCGACACATATTTTACTTTAACCATTATAGGCATCAGCATTTTCCTTACTATTTTTTTAAATTATAAAAATTGAAGCTACAAATATAATTGCCATATAATTCTTCAGATAGTGGTATACATATTCTTTTGTATAAAAAAGTTTGTATTTTCTTTTTCTGTCTTTTTTAATTTAATTATGATTCGATTTTTTTGGAATTGGCATCGAATTCCCATAAACTTTTAAAAATAATTGGACAAGAGAGAGAGAGAGAGAGAATGGAAAAGTAAAATTATTATACTCTGATATGAATTTACCAATAACTGATTTTTATTTATAAGCTGTTTGCACATATATAGTATCTGTTAGATTTGTTGCGCGAATGTTGTGCTACATTCTATGAGCTATTATATTTTACGTAGTCTTAAAATAACCCATTTACATAGTCGCGGATATCATCTCCGTAACTTTTCTGCGAAGTACTTGGATTTTTTGGTCGTTCAGTCGTTTCGCAAAGGAATGAAACGGTGATCTCGCTATTCTCCGCAATATCGATGGTTACGAAGATCGGAAAAGGAACGCGGAGAACAGAGTGCGGTGAGCGACACTTCGAAGGGGACGGTGTACTATGACCAACAAAACAATACGGGCCAGCGAGGGGAGTTCTGTATACTTTAAAATACTTCGAAACGCCGCAGAACTTTGGGTATAAGCATTGTAACGACGCTTTTATTGAAGATTTATTCGTAGAAATACGAGCGCGCAATGATGCGCGACTCGTAAACAGGAATCCTCCGTCCAGAGAACATGTCGAACTCGACGAAGAAGCTTTGTGAATTTTATTGTTCCGTCATACCTAATTATCATCTGTTATACAAACTTTCTTCATGTTTTCGTTTGCGATTGGAACTCGAAGTCTCGACGTCGTCGATCCTATCCACATTTGGATCTCGTCAAATGATTAATCGACATGCTGTTGCGCGAAAGAAAGTTGATATTATCTCACTGAATATATGTTTATAGATATATTAATTAAATACACAGAAAGCAATACCTACAAGTGCAATACAGATGATCAAACTTTTAATGGATTTTTTTTATTGGAAAATTTATGAGATAATTAACATTACGTACTGCAGTATACACATAAACATAAAATATGTCTTAATTCTTGATATTTCCCCGTACGAAAAGATATTTTCTAGATAAATACAAGCTAATTTATTCTCTCTTTGAAACAAATTTATGCATGCAGTTTAATGCACATCGAGTATTCTGTTCCTGTCCTCAGCCACTATACGATACTGCTTCGAGAACATACGTCTTCCAACCTTCTTTGAAATGATCGATCGGTCGTAGAGCCCGCAAGCGGTATAACCGTTTTGTCTCTTTGTACCGAAGATATCATCTTGCTACGTATATTAATATGCTGAAATGTATAATGCATGGAAAAGAAAAACTGGATACGATACGTATCCCACATGTGGCGTACGTTAAAAGATACACGGTTGCTAACGAGCAATTCGATCGTAAGAGCTCATTAGAAATGAATCAATAGTCGATAAACGTTAATGAGGATGAGACACCGATGTAAATTACCGGCGCCCCAGGCGTTGTGTTTATAATTAAAATACTTTAGCAACTTTCCCCGATCAGAAGTAGACTAACCCACAACCCGCTTACACACCATACATACATACACACATTGTACATTGATTAACAAAACGTGCAAAAATAGTAAACATAAATAAGCAAAAATTAATTATATAAAGCTACATTAAGATTGATTTTTTATAATGTATAAATATAAGGAATTCGGGGCATCATGAATCACAAAAATTCAACCAGAAAAAATACATTAAAATGTAAAATTTTTGGTCTCAATTTTTTTTATATATAATTACGGGATAATGTATATTTTAAAATTTATATATTGAGCATTTTTCATAGATATTGATTTGTCTTTAAATAAAAATTAAAAAAGAAATTTTTTTTAATGACCCATGCTCGGGGTATGTACCCTTAGACGATCTTCTTTTATATTTTCTAACTATCTTCGTGTTTCCGAAAAGAATATAAAAGAATTTGTATTGCCCAAATTCATCACGAAAACAACCTAATCTAAACCGATGCGAACCTATCCAGAAAAATACATTTTTATCATAAAGACACACGTAAAATACGAGTACATAATTTTTTATGCATGTACGGTTATGTAGCTACGCAAATTGTTCTAAACAGTAATTAGATTAATAGTTCTACAGTAATTAGATATCAAAAGTTCTCGGTCAATATGATTAATTTTATTACTCAAGTAAAGAATTATTACAAATTATGTATGTGAATTGATTTTAATAAGATTTTTATTAACTTACAATACAAATTAAAAAACAGATTAACAAAAATTATCGTAAAATTATATCGTGACTAGGAAACTTTTGACAGCCATTGTTCCACTCTCTCTGAACCGAATACAATTTTTATTTAACACATACATAAATACACACATTTCATATTTATGTTATGTGGCAGTTACATATTCAGTGTTTGCGGATTAAATAGTATGAAAATTACAAATTATATATATTATAATATATAGCATAAGATTATGATTGAAATTCTATGTTACAATTCTATATCTTATATGAAAAAAAAGAAACAGATATTGCTTTGATACATCGATAAGAAAGAATTCTCCGAGAAATATTTAATAACATATAGAATCAAAAGATGACGACAACAATCATTAATAAGTCGTGTCTGACAATTAACTGCAATAGTACTGATCGAATACGTAAACCGTCCTGGGAAGAAGTCGTTTTTTCTATGAATAAATTATAAACGAAAGATATCTTCTCCTAACGCAATGTCGGAAAGGGAAGGGAGGGGAGAGGAAAAAGGCGAGGAGCTGAAGGGCAACAGTGTACATGGATAAGGTGACGGCGGAAGTGAAGGAGAGCAGGGGCGAGAGGATAAAAGGATGAAGGCGGGGAAATATTCTGGACGGGTCTATCGTTATGCCACGGCCCCCGCAATCAATATTGCAGGAAAGGTGGACGGCGAGAGCAGAGTCGGACGACTCGGAGGTACGGTGGCGAAGGTCCTGAGCCTGGCATTTACAATGAAACGAAGAAAGGATACTCCGTCTTCCTCCGGCGCCGTCCTCCTCCTCCCATCTCATCACTCCTCTCGCCCCGCAGCCGCCGCCGCCGCCGCCGCGCCGCCGCGCTGGTTCCATGATGCTGGTTTCTTTTCCCTCGCGATGCACGCTGCTTGACTCGGCTGTCGTCGAAGTTCACTTTATACCGACATTCAACAAAGCCTCCCGACCCCTCTGGGGCTTTATTAAAAATTGAGGATGCAATTCACCTCGCGGGAGGGCCGGCAGGGTTGTCTAAATAAAGGAAACCGGCTGAATGGGCGAGCTCGGTTTTTTACCACGTACGATTCGCCGGTAACCGTCCACGCGGCAAGTCTCTCCGCGCGGAGAGGTGAGATCGGCGCGCGTAAAGCACGAATTTACAATACGTGCGATGGAAACGAATTTGCGCGGCGAACGTTTGGCGCATGCATAAAGTATAGGCAAGATCGGACGTACGCGATCACCTTTCCGATCGTCTACAAACGATCGCGAGAATAGGGCGATATACGGACCGTAAGATGGAGTACGTCTAAACTCTTCGACGTGAGTTTGTGCATTGAATGTCGATCATCGCGTATACGGCGTCTACACATTTTGCTATTACGAGTAGAATACTACTTGTTTGACTTGTTTGCAAAATTGTTTATTAGGACAAATCGGATCGCGAAACGCTTTTTTTTAGCCGATTCATCGTTTAAAAGAACTCTGTCTACCGTTACATTTATAGTTCATTCGGCTATTCTTGTTTAACATTGTTCTTTCTTACGTTCAATATAGAATTGTTTGCGCGCACACGCGCACACGCACACTTATACTATTTTTTTTAATAGTTTACGTTAAAATGTGTAAATGTCCAAACGCTGATAATCTTTGAGACAATAAAAGAACTATTTTAATTTATAGTTATTTGCAGATAATAATAACAACTCAGGAATATTTTAAAGCAATCCTTATCATAAATTATAATGCAATCAAACAGCCTGTTGTTTATCTGAACATATTGCAGCATAATTTGCCTCGTAATAAAATGGTGACTTGGTCATAATAATCCAATCACAGAATATATGCGGCAGAAATTATACTGGCTATAAACGATTTCTTCTTTTTCGTAGTGCAAAGTTAAATTTCTTCTAAGTGAATTATATAATCAAAACAATGAATCCCGACTCGTTCCTGTAGAGGCGGCTTACTAAAATCCCATCCGTAATTTCGCATAGTTAAATGCAGTCCCGTAATTAGAGGCTTTTCATGACGCTTCACGCATGCGGTCGGGACACTGGCGCGCTAAAGTGAAGCTAAAGAGCGAATCAGAGAAGTTTTAACCACGTCGGCAGCTCCTTTTGATCCGCGTTGTGCGCGATATAGTACTGTTCAGAGACGAATGGCTTCCATGGTACTGCATTTCGCAAGACAAGCCACATTCCTTTAAGTCCCTTGTACATAAATTTTATTTTCCGCTTTACCAATATTTCTGTAGATATATTTGCATGAAGTACAGCTTTTGTAGTGCTTTTAGCATTATATGTAGAAGCGCGATAAAACCTAAGTTTCATTAAAGTTGACCCAATCAAAATATTATTTAATTACTTATTTTTATGACAATTTAGAAGATTTGTGTAAATGTTTATTTTACTAATGACTCGACAAATTTTAACAATTTGTTAAACAATAATTGAATTAATTTTAAGTAAGCTAAGAGACTTTTTAATTTAAAAATTAAATTTGTGCCGTTCTTGAAGCATACTTTATGTACAGCGTCGGCCATCATTGAATTAACACCGCGGACATTAATTGTCCTCGTAAAGGCGTATGGCTGCGGCAAGTTCGCGCGAGCATTTAATTGCCAGTGATACATAAATTCCACGGCGCGATCGTCGTCGTCGTCGTCGACGACGACATCGATGTCGTTCAGGTTCTCTGGAGCTCGAACGTCGCATTACCTTATCCGCATCGGAATTCCCCGCGGCGCTTCTAATTTACGATAAGTCTGCCACATCGATGAGGGCTTCGAGAGAGAAAGAGAGAGAAGAGAAGAAAGAGGGAGGGATCGGTGTCGAGAGCCGGCGCCTGAAAGGGCGTCGAAGTCGCTCCAGGATATTCAGAACCATAGGGACTTGTGTACCTTATGGAGGTTCTTCGTGTGGCTATAGTTTCCCTCTTCTTCTAATCTTCCGATGGGGAAGACCTCCCGCGGATCTCGGCTCGTAGGTCGAATCGAAAGGGATGGGGCTTTGTCGGAAGAACCATAGATAAAAATTGCATTAGCATTATTTCAATCAAACAGGTCTATTTATCCATGTTATAGGATAAACTGTGTTGACGATTAGTCACCGGTTCCATATCCTCGTCGACTAGCCTTTAATATGTATGGGGCGATCCACTTAAAGCGGTCCCTCTTGTTGACTTTTTTACTTGACGCCGGAGATAATTTGCGGTGTCAAGTACTTTCTCTTTTTTATTTTATTTCATTAACGGACTTAACGAGTTTAAAACAGAAAATATATAATTGACAGTAATAACAGATATTACTTAGATTTGTGACTTCCTTGAGATAAAAGATTGCTATTTAAATAGGCATCACGCATGCTTTAATGTCTTCCAAGACACAAATTCGTTAAAGTTTCTGTCACTTTAAATCTTCCAAACAGGATCGTTTCTGCAGTTGATTTATCACGCGGCGGAAATCGATAAAAATCGTTTTTCTCTTCCGTCGTCTCCAGAATGTCGACGCTGCAGCCATTGGCGAATTTCTAATATTCGTATCTCCCGAAGTCGCCGTTTATTTCGTGAAGTATGATCCAGACAGAGTTACAAAAGCGAAAAGGTATTAATGGTTTATACAGCTTGAGAGTCGCGGCCTTTCATATCGCGCATATTTCTTATGCTTTCAAACAATGTGTCTCTCTCTCTCTCTCTCTCTCTCTCTCTCTCTCTCTCTCTCTCTCTCTCTCGCAATTCTGGTTTTAAGAATATCTGTTGCCGTTGTGCTCGGATGTAAGCGCCAACCGACCCTGCACCGCAGGGAACCTAAGGTGTGGATACCACTGTGATTTATGGTTTTCGGCGATATCCACAAAACACGTTTTTATGTATACCGGTATGTTAACACTGTCACTAATTGTGTCGCGAGAATGATAACGCATGGTTAAATGAAATATAGTACAAAGATCAACTGACAATTAATTATTTGATAAGATATACGTCCGGAAGAGATCCGTCTACAAAAGGTAAACATACATCTTATGAGATACATAGGTATTCCATTAAAGTAATGTGTACGCATACGCGTATGCAATTTTCTTTAAATCCGGTTGAGTAATGGAATTCATATAGGTCTACGATTTTCCTTTCGCGAGGTAATTTCGTAGTCATTAGAATTTTACCTATGCAACGCAGACGGAATGTTTGTTTAATGTTACTGCCAACGCGTCCCTATTTTCGGTTATTTCAGGCGGCAGTATTCGAGGCGAATAAGTATAAAAGTTGCATCCGCCAGCGTGCTTCCGTATGCAATGCATTCGGCGTAATGTCCGCCCGGTACAAATGGAACTCCCACGGAAGTGCACTTTCCGCGCGTCGCAATCGAGATTATCGTCTTCATCTTTTCGCGTAAGGGAGGAAATAGCCATCCCATCGGAAAGCGTATCCACTGCGTCGGACATCTTTGCAACTTTTGACTCTCGCATTCCGATAGAAAGTCGACCTGCGAATTCTTGCGCGTAGACACGTTTTCTTGATGATAAGAGATAAAAGAAATGTAGCGCGCGGTACTTTTCTTCGGCTGTTCCCATACACGGTTCATCCGTTGAAAATTGACTTTACACGCGACGGCTCGATATCGCGCGCGCACTAACAGTATTACAAATACCTCCGCGAGCATGAGGGAATTTTCTCCTCACGCAGAGATATTTTTTACGAGGAAAATGGACGCGACGCATAAACGTCGGCCCATCTGTTAGTAATTTGTAAGACGAGTCGGGTAATTAAAAGTTTGATGCGAGCATTAAACTCGCCGGGTTATAAAACGAGGGGGTGTGTTGCTCACCGGCCGGCTCGGGCTGGCGGCTTTTGCTACGGGAGAGAAAAAGCGAGAGGGCGACGGTGAAGGGTGGGCGAGGTGGATGGCGAGACGATGCTTCTCCGATGCATATACTGATGGTTGTAGGAGGCATGCTGCAACGGCCATAAAGTGCTTTAGAGTGCATAATTTTTTAAATATCTTTATTACGACCGGCGTATCTCGTCGGAGACAAGGCATGAGTTCGTTGTGGACGAGCCGCGGTAATTGACCGAGTGAAATCTCGGTGAGCAACGATAAAATGCAACGTTGTGAAACTTTTAATGACACACACCTCTCGAGGTGCGATACATATCTCGAGTATTGCAAAGCATTTTGTCATACGTTATATACATGTTACGATCTGTGTATATAAAATCAAAGATAAATTACCTATATTTCTTTATGCGTATTCTTTGGCTTATTTTTTGCATGTGTTTGTATAGTTTATATAGTTGCTTCATAAAGTGAGAAATTAAAGGGGTACGCTTTTTTATCGCACGAAAGAAATATTTTAGAGATCTGATATAATATTTTTTAATTACTTGAGAGTTGTATGAATTCTTCTCTTCTAATTTTATGTTACATTTTCTGTGCAAATTTTTGAATAGAAATTTTGATACGACAGAAATATGCATTTTGCCTTTCGCTTTGAGTAATTCGTCGAATCGTTTTAATTGCCAGCTCGTATGGATTTTCGTCGTCGACGCAATTTGTCGGTCGGCGGCTTTACGATGAAAACAATTCTGTACGAACGGCTAGCTGGCATTGCGGTTTCCGGACTACAGGCCGGAAATAGACAGTAAGATATCGAGAAAATTCAATGAAAGGGAGTTAATTACAGCTCGTCCCCGCTCGAGCTTCTCGCACGGTCGTGACATACCGCAAAGCCTGTCCCTCGATCGACAATTTGCACACACGGAGTAATATGAGTGGGTTTGAGCTTAACTGTAGGGGGAGATGTCGATTCCGTGCAAATGGGACTGCATTAAGTGGAGCTTGCTGTGTGTCATTGAGATTTGTAATGTATGCGTAGCTATATCTCATTCTTGCCTAAATTCCATTTGCAACATTATTACGAGCCTATTTTGTACCGAATATAACAAATAAATATACTATATCCTTATATGATTTGTTTTACTTCCGTACTAATGGGTGCGTACAATTGAGCATATATATGAATCTTTTTGATGATAGATAGATAATGACGTTTATTTAATATTTTAGGGCAAGCCCTTTAAGAACATAGAAAAAAAATAAAAACAAAAAGATTAAAAATATGAAATGACAAAAATAATATCACACAAAATAATACAAATAGCATTTATGCAGATTATATAAAAATAAAGAAAACAAAAAGTAATATTATAAGAAGACACACATTAAAAACAGAAACAAATTGCATTAATTAACTTGTCTTATGCTATTGCAGATAATAAAAAAAGAAGAGGAAATGATAAAGAAATGCATTTTAATTCGTATTATTTTCTCAGAATATCTAAACTCTCCTTAATATATAAAATATTGTATATATCATCACGAGATATATATATATATATACACTTTACAATATCCTAAATGTTGGTTTATCACATGGAAGCTAACGGTGTTATTTTACGACATGTCTAATGTGTGTTTTTTTTTTGTAGAGACTGGACAGAGTGGTCGGGTTACTCAGCCGATCGTATCCGATCGAACCAAAGTCCATAAACCGCAGGAACAAAAATAAAATCATTTAAACTGTGATTCTCGCGCACTCGCGTTGTTATTAGCCTTTAATCCAGCTGTTACCGTCACGCACACTGAATCCCATTCCCGTTAATCAAAACGTTACAGCCTATACATAGGGTATCGCACGGGCCGAACCGGTAAATTCACGTATAACGCTTGCAGACGTTCGCTTGCAGTTTCGCACACGGCCGATGGACGTGTGCCGGCATGAATGAGCACGACAGCGCACATCGTTATTACATTCCGCCTATTCGAACAGCCTTTTTTCCCTTCATGCGTTAGGTGCAGATATCATTTTACGCTCACGTCGGTTTGATCATCGGCTCGTAAATTATAAAGTTGACGAACACGTACCCCTTATGTAAATTCCACGGTGAAATGGATAATATACGTTGTACGATGTAAAGCATATGGGGGGTTTATGCGACAGATTTTTTAATCTCTTTTTATCCCGTGAGATATGCGGAGAGAGATTTCAGATTGATTTTCTATCAAGAGTTTATTTCGCTTCGATTATTATTCAAAACAATGTAAGGGGGTATCTCTCTGTTAAAGTTATACAAAATAAAACTTGACTTAAAATATTATTAGCCTTTTTTCTTAAATACAATCAGTAATTTTCTACGGTATAATATTATTTAGATTTTATTGGTTAAATTTTAAATTGTATTTATTAATGAATAATATTTTATTTATTTAGGAAGGATTAGTTTGTGAAAACAACACGTAATGTTGACATGAAATCTTGTTCTCGGAAGTCCGAACATCATAAGATATTAATCTATGAACAATTTATGTATATTTATTCACGTACTTTATCTTTATAGCAACCTTTATTTTTCTCGATGCCTAGAAAATCCCGCCGACGACGTTATAACGACGTCGTTAAAACGCACTGACGAAGTTGAGAATGAATGATGCAGGTCCAGTCGAATAGTAGGGGGTCTAGGAAAATCATTTTGACTTATTCTAGCGCTATTTTTTAAATCTAATCTACAAGACTTTAACTTAATCTAGCTTTATAATAGTTGCTTTCCATTTACACCAATAATTCTCAGATAAATCTCACTTGTGACGTAATTGTGACGTTCAGTTGAATGAGCATTTCTTTTGCATTTTGACAAGTGAGATTCAAGTGAGGTTTTTATCTAAAAACTGCGCAAAATCGAGATCATGTGCTTTACTGAGCCTCGTAGACTCACTTTAAAATTGAGTATGTGCCTGTCTCGTTATTTGTTAATTTTACCAAAATAAGCAAGTAGTGACGCAGCTCACTTCAGTTTCACTTGTGTGTAAATGGAAAGCAACTATTATATAATACTTAAAGGAATTAGCAGTTAAAATCCAAGAAATTGTATTTCTTACTGCGTGCGTGCGTGCGTGTGTGAATATATAATTTTATTAGATATATTATTTTTAATTATTAATCGTATTAGAAAACAAATTAGAGAAAAGGAAGGGCAATAGAAGTCGAGCGCAGAAGACGTCACGCAATTAAAAACACCACTAATAAGTGACAAAAACTATTTATTCAAATAACGCGTTTTTATTAATAAAAGAAGATATGAATTTGTTTTTGAATTGTAACGAGTCTTAATTGATTTTATTATTATAAGGTTTAATCGTATTAGTTTATGTGATATTAAATATATAATAAAACGCGTGATTAATGTACGAAAATTATATATTATGATTATCACTCGTATATGCTATCGGATATGTTAACCGTTAACGCATATTTACTAGATACGTGAGAATATAACGATACTGGAATTTGTTGATACCTGTTATTAAATCATTGACGATGTATCTCAAAAGCGCAATTTAAATCTCATCTCTTTGAGCTACAACTCATACATATTTATCTCAGCGTTTTAATTTTAGAGTAGATCGTAAGATCTGTGAATGCTTGACTACAGCCGACATTAAAGAGCCGAGAGCAAAGCCTAGTGACGAGCATTACAGGATAAAATTGCTGGAAAGAGAAGTTGCGTTAGAATGACACACATAATGTAGTCTTATTGCTAGTCGATAAATTGGATACAGCCTATTACTAATTTATTATCTTACTGAAAGAAAATCGAGTCTAATATTTCTTTTGCAACAGACTTATTTTTTGGCTAACTGTGATTAAATGTTGCAAATAATTACACCAATACAGAATTATTGAAAATTTATCCGTAATAAGATAACATAATTATATTTCTTTATTTTCTTTAAATTTTATTAATTTAAAATAATGTATTATTCGAATTTCTAAACTTCTAAGTATAAGATCTTAAACTTGGCTCTCATCGCATTATTCTAACAACGGACAATTTTATAAATCGTACAATTTTATAAGAAACAATTATTACACACTTTCATACACTACATTTTTATAACCATACGATTTACATTGTTTTATGGATCCTTACTAATGTACCGAAATAAATACAACGTCAACTATGCGAGTGAGATTGTATACTTATGTTTATATATATTTCTTATAATTTTATAATTTCATACATTTGTTAACAACTTGCGATCATTGTAACATTAATAATGACCTAATAGAGGCTGAAACGTTTGTTGTCTATTTCTTGTTTCTAATTAAACTACATAATTTTAACTTAAATGACAATTTTTATTCACTAACAATTGTATATTTTAATGACTTTTTGTATATTTTAACGGCTCGTAGCCCTTTTCTTTTTTCATTATTTTTAAAATAATGTATATCATTTTGATATACACATAAATAACAACTATTGTTTATAATATTCTTGTCTAGTTTTGATGAATTTTGTTCTAATGATATTCTTTAACTGGGCATTACTGATATTTATGATATTGTAATCTGTATGCAGCAAGTATGGCTCAGTTAAATTCGCTAGTTTAAATTGCTTCACTATGTTATACACGGTCATGGATATTTACCGTGCAGCTTTGTCTTTACCGGCACCTTAAATCCATTCAAATAATGACGACGTCGTTACATCTGACGAGAATCACCGCGGGTAACGTGCGTCCAGCAGCGCGTTTCAAAATCTAAGACAAACCCTTCCTGCACCGTTTCTCGGGGTAGTCCATGGGGTGCTTTGTTTCGTCAACCACAGGCAATTTGTTCGTTTGTTAGTTGTGGAAGTATCTCGTCGGTCTGAGATGCCGGCGTAGACTCCTGTTGGTGGCAACGATGTGGTACAACGAAGTATTCGTGAGAGAGGTATAAAGTGTTGAAGGAAGAAGAGAGAGATAGAGAGACAGAGATAGAAGGTGAGAGGGTAAAGATGATGAATGAGAGAGAGAGAGAGAGAGAGAGAGAGAGAGAGAGAGAGAGAAGGAGGGAAGGAGGGGAAAGAAAGACAGAGGGTAGTGGCGCTTAGTTCCCAAAGTACAAATTAGATTATGCGCAGTGTCGCCGCGGGGGTGCCCCAGCCGCTTGTTCATAGAAAAGTTACAGTCCCGTCTCGTTCCTGACGCCTGTACTTGTCTAACCTGCCCTTTCGCGTAGACACTAGCCGCAAAGACCCTTCCGAGTTAGTTGTCGAGTTCCTTTCGGGGATCGGCACCACCCGCTGACTTGCTGATCTTGTGGGAGGAGATACTTTGGTATTTATCTGAAAGTATGACACTAAAACCGCAGGAGTGAGTTTCTGAACGTCGGAATACAATTTGATTTTTTGAGTAAAATATTTGATGTAAAGAACAAAGAGCAGTACATTAGAGGATGTTGCTCTTTGAAGGAAATCTTTAAAATCATGTATCTCTTATATTTCATTAGGAATAATACATTTTAAGAAATGACTAAGTTTGAAATAACTTAAGGCATAAAAATCGAACTTATTAACGGCAAGAAAGTATGCAGAAAAAAGTTGCAACCGAGTTTAATCGTCTCGTGAGAAATAATACAAACTAAAAGCGAGATTTCACGATGCCATTGACCTATAAAGGATAAAAACTGCGATAACAGTTTTATTAGTATTGGGTCATTATTACAAAGTCAAATAGTCAACGCAGCCGACTTTCTTAACTGCAGTGATAAAAATTAGATTTTGTAATAAAAACTAAATTTTGCTTAAGAAAAAGATTTTGGACTGAAAGACTTTCATTAAAATAGTTATGTATGAGAAAATATAAAATATGTTTTAATAAAAAATATTATTTTATATATAATTATTTACTATACTTGTATATATTTGTATATGATAATATTTTATTATATTATCAGTTACATATTTAACACTTTAAATATATTTCTTGCAATATTAATTTAACAGCATCAGCCGTATAAAACGTAATTTTAATTATTGTACTGGCCATCGTTGTAAATGACAAACGGTATTTCGGAGGTTCGAACTTTATTATGATAATATTACAACACCTGTCGTAGTAGATCCTGATGGTTTTGCAGAGTTGATGTGTATTCCCATTAAATTGGCTAGTTAATATCATGGAAGCATGTCAGAACATGAGGCCAGCTTATTTCCTTCACAACCAGGCTATTAACCCAGAGACATTTTGCGCGTAACCTTAAATGAATAGTTCCCTAGCTCCTAACGAAAATGCCTACCGCTTGATAAATGAAATGTATATATATTTTATTTGAATATAATAGAAGAGAGGAAAGAAGAAGAAAGAGAGAAGTAATTTCTTAAGAGAATATTATTTCCGATTGCTTAAATATTGAAAGTAATGATAGGGTTGTATTATATGGTATATATAAGAGTCAAACAAACAGTGCGCAAATTATTCATATTGCGTATTTTTAATTAAACATCGTAAGTACAATGAAGAATATCGTGATAAGCACAAAACGTTTCGGTTCGACTTTGACCATTTTTATTCTATAAACGTTATGTAATGAAAATATTAATTATTTTTTTTTATATATATAAAAGACGATGACAGAAAACTAATAAACGCGCGAAGGAATTGTAGAAGGAATAAATCCTTTTTTAATAAACACACTTATATTCCCTACAATTCTGTTTACCTTTTCCGCACTAACATCGACCAGCCGAGGGGCGACTACCCTTCGGCTGAAGTTCAAATAAATGCTAACCACATTATATCCGTCATGTACCATTTTCGTCGCGTAAGTGAAATTGCGTGGGCCCCAGCAATTTTACTTCGATGCCATTAGTTTGCACCGATACAATAAGAAATTGCTAATCAATTTGATGGATACCGTCGTATGTCATTTGTCATTTATATCAAATTACGGGGGCTGATACTACAACGGGGAGACGATAAAAAAAAAAGTATATTTCGCGTGTGTACAGCCCCGTGAGATCCAGAAATCAAATTTTGCACGCTCACGTTATGCGCGATATCGTTTTACAGCAGATCCGTTCGTTTTTAAAGCTGATCCAATCAGTATGTAATCCGCCGGGTCGCAAAGGGACGCTGTGCCTCTTCTTATCTCTGATCCCAGCTTCTTCTCAGATCATAGACTAAAGCCATTAACACTTAGCGAGGCGATCCTGCTTTGCATGAAATCGAGACGAGGCGCGTAAGCGCACGTCATGGAAGAGAGACGTCGTGCCGCCGCCGCCGCCGGCACGAATGGAGAGACGCGCAAGATCGATAACGCGCTCGCGTCGATTTTATAATTCATGAATTCATAATTCAAGCACACCGCCGCTTCTCCCGCATCGCTCTAAAATGGCACCTATACGTATAGGTGCTTCTTGATCGACGAACCGTCGTAATGCTCGAGGACCTTAAAGCTTTTATTACTTACAAAACGGCAGTAATTCACTACGGCTGTGTCAGTACTTAACGGCATCTCTCTGTCAATGGCTGCAGCGGCAGCTGCGTCGGTACTGAGCGCCCGCACCCACCGCACTTCATTTTATTAGATTATTAATTAACAGTTTCATTTACGCCGGTCCGACGATCGCCTGCAAGTTGTTTGTAACTTTAATCGTTAAAAGTAATAGCGGCCGATGGGAAGTTTGCAACGATTATATATAAGTGATGATAATTGCTTCGCTTGTGAAATTCGATCGGCTTTAGCAAAGTATATATGGTGAGCAATAACATTGAAATTTAATAGCGAGTAATGGAACGCACTGTAACGATGCAACATAATGAGGATTTTGTTCTTAAATAACGATTTCGGGGCGCGACGAGCGAACAGTTCAAAATTACGATATTGTGATACATTAGCCGAAGACGTCGTTAAAGTTTTCGATGTACGGAAACGTCGCAATTTCGGAAAGCATCTTAAAACTTTTATTGATTACAAACAAGAGTCATAATTCGTTTTAGAGCCGTCGATGTTTGCGATCTGTTTGCCCACGGGAAATGGTCCCGGGGGTGCTAAATCCACCGCATTTAGATATTCCCACGATTCATTCGCGTCTTCCCATAAAGTTCGATGGTCCGTGAAGCCTAGCAGCCCTCCTTTTAACTGGTCCCACTCTTTGTCTTTATCTTCGCGAAAGCGAGCATAACGCGCGGAAAGTCTCCGTTGTCGTCGTCTGATCTCGGAAGAAACGCTATACGATAATTACTTTGTTTCTCTCTGATTTGATTCGGTTAATGGTTAATCCGTATGCTACAAGAAAACTGCATCAACGGTGAGAAACAGTGTCGTCTAGAGATACACATATTATTTGCTATTTGTTTCATGAACTTATATGTCACGCTGCTATACATTGTATATACTTATATATGTAATATTTATCTTCATTTATATGTTATGTCGAATGGGATTAAGAACGGTAACTTTTAACAAAGTATAAGGTTGCAAAGAGACCCAGCTGTCCTCTTCCCTACATTTTCCATGCATCGTGAGGTAAGTTCTCATCGATCTGCAAAAAGACATTTCGCGATACGTCTTGGGCGACAGTGACGCGTTCGCTCGAGAGTGAAAAGAGCAAACGCACGTATCGCAAGCCTGTCACGTGACAGAGTCCGGTGCACCAGCAGCTGGAGGTGACAACTTATTTCCTTCGCACCTTACCCGCTATTCCAGCGTTCGCCCTTTGTTCGATGAATAATATATAGCGATGGCTGTCTGCATTGTTTTGCGTATACTCAGACGCGCGCGCGTACATATGCACCCTGGGCACCGGATGCTGCGCGTGCCCCCTCCGGCGTCTACGCGATTTCCCGCTACGTGTCCGCGTACGTAACGACGTATCCGGCCTACGCGAAAGGAACTTTGGCAAGTCTCGACGCTGACGATATCAAAAGCACCGACAGCCAACAGGCAGACGCGTTTCGCAGAAAATTTCGTGCAAAATTTTCGTCGTAACCTTGCGTTACGTGACGGACATACATTGGAATATGGACACGATATCTGGGTGTTCTTTTCTGGGCGCCGCCGTAAGGCTGAGTGTACAGGTTGCACGTTGTACGTATTCTATGCGAAATATGATAATGAAGTAAAGTTTATCGATGCATGCACGGAATAAATTAAAATACGCTCGTGACCAAACTCTCGAGTTTTATGCACTTATTTAATTTTCTACATTAAACCGAAAAGGAAGTTATTTTTATTGGATTTATGATAGTGTTCTATATCATAAAGAAAGAAAAGGAAATAGATAGACGCGTACGTGAAAAAAAAAACATTTCAAAAAAGTATCCCCGAAAAATATCGGTTCATTTTTCGAAACGATTTTCTAACCATAAGAGTTATATTTTTCGACTTATTTCGTGCACGGCGACAGATCTTCGTATATCTTCGTTAGTTTACACCGATGCTACGTGACGCGACTTCTCGAATTATCCGAAACACACAGAGTTGAATTCTCTACCTACCTTCGATACCGGCAACGTTGAATTTTACAACGGCAGCCTTGGATAAACCGAGATAAACTTCGCGCTGTTTCTCTTCTCGCCCTTCCCCGCTAGATTGCTTCCATCCCTCCTCTTCCATTGGAATCTAAAGAATTCATAAGATCCAGAGAGGCATCCCTTTCGTGGTAAACAATTGTAAAACACGATCCACGTTTCTCTTTATTTTTAGTTTAAGGAATACCTTGATTCAATTCGCGGAGAAACAGTTCGAAACGTTCTTGCGGCAAAATTAAAAATATTTTCTCGTATTTTGTAAAAAAAATTCACGTGCCTTTGTAGCCTCTTTTTATTGAGTAAAAAAAGTTTAAATAAAATTATTAATATAAAATTATAAAATTATCTTTCGTTTGAAATTACGAACACAAATTACCAAAATCTAATAATATTCGTAATGACACAAACAATAAACGTCAATGATTGAAATAATAATGACCATCAAATAATAATAATTTTACAAGCTGCACTTGTATATAAATAACTTTTTATAAATTAAATCAAGATAAAATAAGCTTGTAAAATTTTGCTATCAATTCAATATATCAGGTAGACATATTTTTTAAAACCATTTCATTTTTTTAGAGTTTGTTTTGACGTCTGTCCTGTTTTTAATTATTTTATATTTCCGAGCGATACATCAAACTAATACAGCAGAGGTTCTATTATATTAAAAAAATGTTTTATTAAATTACAGTGATACCGTTGATGAAAAATTTGTACGATTGTGTAAATTAAAATTATATTTATATTTCTATGGTGTGTAAAATAATTACAGTGTTCAAAATTTGTTATTAAAAATATTTTGAAAACTTCTGAAATTCCTTGTTAATATAAATCAATTATTTTCCTCTACGATGACAATATTATATTATAGGACAATCGCATATTAACAATTAATGGTAGCAAAATAAATATTGGTTACAGAATTAACTGAATATCCAATGTTATATTGATAATAAACTGTTGAAAGGAAGGACATAATACTATCGAGAGCGGATAATCAAATAGCTGCTCATTACTGCGGCAGAAACGCAATTGATCAATTATAGTCGAGCATACGCAACAAAGTATCCACAGATAGATGCGACATAGCCGTTGTGGTTATTGTATAAATGTTTCTCTCTGTACAGTTGCACTTGATAATTATTCTATTAATAAAACTTTGCAGCAACAAAGTAATATAATTTAACTTGATGCTCAATACTATTTCATTACGTAAAAGAGACATATATAATAAATGCATTAAATAAGAGAAATCCCCGATTATGTATATATTCAATCAAAAATCGAATTTTGCAAACCGCGCGCTAAAACTTTTTTTTGGAAAATATTAATGATTCTTGTTAATATCAGATTATTAATATTCTTATAAATATGCTTATTAACATCAAAAGTTATTAAATTGCTCATTAATTTAATAAGTAATATTATCACTCTGGTTCTGCTCATAATTGCGTTTCAAAATTGAAAATTTTGTGTTTGTAAAATCAGATATGTATATAAATTCATACAGAAGTATTTTAGTACTAAAATTTGCTTTGACCAAATATATATATGTATATAGGATTCACATTTAATTAGATTTGTTTTCATCGATCTAAATTCGTATAATAATAATATATAAAGTCAAGGAAATGTAAGTATTGCATTTATAGTATTATTTTTAATAAATAATTTTCGATCGTCTGGCCTTTTTTTTCATTTGACTGAAGAGCCGTCTAACTTTTCACGCAGTCTTTATATAAGCCGGATGCGCACGAATACGTAGCAGGAACAATGAAGAGGCAAAAAGCTAATGCCTCTGAGTACGCATAATAGAGTGAATATTCATTATCACAGTAGGGGTCCAAATTGATCAATTATGTGATCGAGCCTAGAACAAAGTGCCTGCAATTGGATGCTTGCAGTTGTTGCGTAAAAGTGCATCACTGAAACACGATTGCGCATTTGTACGACAGTCACTTCAGGCTTCGTCATCCGGTCGTCGGGATGAAGAGCAGGCCACAGTCCCACGCGCCCCGTCATGTGCGATCGGCGATTAAAAGGATCGTCATCGTCCACCCTTGTCTGCTCGAGCGTAATTCAGCTGGCCAATTCGATCGCGACGTCGCGACGTCATTTTCGAGTACAAGCCGTCCCGGCACAACTCGCGAAGTGGTTTGGAGAGGATTAGCCCGTCGGTTCGATTTCATCGGATCTCCTCGTGGCTGAGCCCTAGATGTCATCGCCAGGAAGGTTGGGACATCGAAGATCGGGCGGGACGATGAAGGGATGTCGCGGGGCCCTCTTGTTTGTGCCATATCCACTCACGCTTTATGTCTGTAAGAGTGCATTCGTGTCATATACATTTCACTAACATCTTCGAGATGAACTGAAAATTTGGATTTATTACGGTTCTCCTTGCGTATAGCTGTATAAGGTTGATTATACATTCGTTATAAAAGTTCACGTTCTACAGTCAATTTCAATTATGCATGAGAGTAAGTTATGAATTTTTTTCATTTATACAAATTTTACTGTTTCTGCTACCAAGACAGATAATTGAATAATTATATTAAGAACTTTTAATTTTATTCGCTTGAGTAGGATCAGAAATGGAATAACTTTCTTTGTTTCTATTCTCCACTTATTATTTAGTGAATTTATTGATAAAATCTATAATTAATTTGAAACATATATTAAAGATGACTAGCTATATAAAGAACGAAAAATTTTAGAGAAAAAAAAAACTTAATCACACAATATACATACACCGTGTTTCGATATACACTGCCAGTACTGAAAATTTATAGTGCACGTTACGTACACTGTAGAGTTTCAATACTGGAAGTGTATACCAGAACTCAGAACACGGCCATAGAGGTGAAGTAGAAAAGGCAAAGCTGGCGTATCGTTTTTACATATACAAAATGAATACAAGAACAGAGATTAATATTATATATCAGTACTTATATAATTGAACAAAAAAGATGTGTATAATAATAAATATACGATGAAATATAGATAAGAAGCGAATTTCCACAAGAATTAAATGCAAAGGTTGATTCGATCTTATAAAAGATCGAAAGAAATTTCTTCCCCCTCTTCTTCATCATATTCCTCTCTCTTTTTACCTTCTCACTGTCTAACAATTTTTCTGAATATTAGTTATAACGTTTATAACATAATTTTTAAATAGTGACTCGACAACATCGTTTCTTATATCTGACCGCATTGTCTCGACTTAAATTGTTTTTAATAAAACACTGACGAAATTATTTACATATAACTCCATAATGATACTGTTTTACAATATATTAAGGTATTTTAACATCGTTATTTGTATATTTTTCAACAATTGTCTAATGCTTTCTTGATATATGTTATACAATTTAATTGCGACTAATTTTATAATGTATTATCTTAGCCTTTGATTGTATCTCTACACCATCAAAGTAATGTAACCCGTGGATTTTTATCATCCAATTGTGGAGAATAAGATTATTATCGCAATATTAATTATCAGCAACATATCGCAAATATCTCATGTAATGCAGCTATGAAGGATACAACAATTAATTAACTTCACTATTTTATAAGATTCGCTATGTATGTTAGTATTATTTGAATTTATACGTTTAAACATTGAGGATGACGCGAGCGAGATTCAAACGTCTGTTTAGCAATTTGTTCTGTAATAATTATTTATAATTGTCTTTATAGTTTATATTTTTATTTTTTTTTAAATTACATAATTGTTACTTTTTATTTTCTGTTATTGTTTTAAATATATATTTTTTTGACTGGTAGCCTTTATATTGATTTATTGAGCCATATTATCTAAACATTGTATAAAAGATCGTCTTATAAAGAATTAGAAATATATATGTATATGTATTTAATAGAGTTAAAATAGTAATAGTAAACATAAACGACAAGAACAAAGGACATTGTAAGAGTCATGTAAATTAAATTTTAAATCTATGGATAAAACGTAACAGTCATATATAATAAAATATCATCTTACATAATTCTGGATTGTACATTATTAAAAAATTAATTACAAAGTTCTATATACTACTTATACTACTTTACGTTTCGGCTCTTGGATTGAGCCATCCTCAGAAGTAACATCATAATTATTAAAATAATCTTGTATGACCATCTCCGTGTCTCAACATTGTTCGCTATGCGATTGACAGATCAAATAAACTAAGTACAATAAATTAACAAGCGATTAATTAGCATCAATCTACGTACAATAAATTACGTTAATAATGAAATTATAATTCTGTCTAACCTTTAGAGATGAACATCATTGTTCTATTTTCACAATAACTTAATAATGTAATACAATTAAAATAGTAATAGTAAATTTTTATAATAAATTAAGTTAATAGTAAATATTAATATTCACAGAGAGAGAGAGAGAGGGGGGGGGGAGGGGAAGATTCTCTCCGAAATACGCAAAATGATTTACATCATAAATTCTGTACAGTTACATTCTTTCTATTAGTTCTTAAATGTGATTTGCAAAACGGTTGACAATAGTTGCTTTCCATTTACACACAAGTGAAACTGAGTCTGAAGTGAGCTGAGTATAAGATACTCAGATTAATGACGTCACTACCTGTTTACTTTGATAAAATTAACAAATAACAACCAAAAAGATTATATAATCTCTTTGATAACAACACAGGTTTGTAACCTCACTTTTAAAGTGAGTCTACGAGACTCAAAGCACACAGTCTCGATCTTGTGCAGTTTGTAGGTAAAAACTCAGTTGAATCTCACTTCTCAGAATGCAAAAGGAATTAACGCGCATTCAACTGAGTTATGACGTCACAAGTGAGAATTATCCGAGAATCGAAATAAATGGAAAGCAACTATTATCGCAATATGAAATTCTTGTCATGCATTTTCCACCGGCTCTATTCTCCCCACTTTATTCGGGCTTCGTCGAATAAGACGCGCGGGGGATCAACGCTCGCTTGTAGGTTCAACTTCACCCAAGAATAAATCGTCTGCGGGCGGCTGCGCGCTGTCTTCCCAATTATAAAAGCTATTATGAATTTGCCGGGCAATTTGGCGGCTTTGAAAACGTGCCGCGCGTACGCGATATACCTCAGCAGTGGAATATCGTGATACCGGAGCTTACGGCGGCTTACGCGAGTGGTGACTTTCTTCTGGCAATTTTGCGAAGCGGACAAAAATAAAAACGCTGACGATAGTTCGCGCGAACGATAACGACGAGTTCCAACGCATCCGGCTCCAGCGATGAGAATATTTGTCTCCGGACTTACCCATTTGACATCCGATACCTCTTGACACCAACACGCCGTAAAGAATTGCTGGCGCCTCCGTTGGGGTACCGTCTGCTTCGAATTGTCGTCCATTTTTCTCAACGAGCCTTTTGAAGGAGCCAAGATTGCGCACCTGCTAAACGCGAACATCCAATGTTTCCCCGTAGATATACTTGCAACGAAAATGATGCCGCTTTTTATTGTCTTTATTCGATAATTCTAACATAATACTAAAATACGTATATATATCTAGCGTGGATGTTTTTCATTTAATAACACAAGTCGACACAACTATCGCTCTATTTTTGTTACTCTCCGAGTGTCAAGAAAAATTGAACGATGTTTATATTGTGTCACCAAATGGGAAGCACCTCGTGCCAACATACTTATTTGCTAAAAATGCAAGTTAGACTGTATTTATTTATAATATGATGAAAAGAAAAAGAACTACATTTGAAATATTCTGATCAGTTGCAAATTGATTAATCAATTTGCAAACATATTATGTTTACAATTTGTGACTATGTGATTAGTTTTCTGATATTAGAAAAGAACTTTACGATATTATTTGCATAATTGTTAGGCGGATAGGCCAAGATTTATTTCCACAAATTTTACTCGATCTGGATTTTAATACTCGGATAAAACGGCGGCAGATTAAGGGATCGTGCGGCTCCGAGTTGGCGATTAATGTCTTTAAAGCTCACACGATGTGAGGCTAAGCCTCTTAATCTTCTACCCTTTCATGTTACGAGGCGTAATTGATACTTCCCTTTTTTTACGTTCCCATTGTAAGCACTTGGTCGTTTATCCGTTTAATTGCTAGCGAAGCAGCTTCGGTCTGTATTCTAATCGTTTTGACCCCGGCAGCGTCGACCAATCGATAAAACGTGGTGTACGAAATTGACCTCAGAGCATGGTTGCGTAGTAAAGCTTACTCCCTCCTCATAATTCAGAGTCCTAGACGAATTTCAGGTACCGTGGCACAAATTGTGTTCATGTCGTACATTATGCGTCGAACCCCGTGATTTCGTAGTTCCATGTACGTCCCGCACGCACCTACACGCACAGAATTCCAGGAGCACGCGATTGTTGAGCCCTACGCGTCGGCATCCGGTCGGTAAAGTTCCGCTGTGGCCGACGTCAGGGATGGATTTACTTCAACGCAGCTACCTACCAGCTAGCCTGTGGCTACAACAAACCGCCGGTTTATCGCGGCGACAACCGCCAGAATATATCACCATTTGCTTGAACCCATCAACAAAATTTCTCTCCTAATCGCGAAGCGTGATCCTAAACAATTATCACAGCTTTCAGAAGCAACGGAAACAGCTATGAGAGTCGCGGTTGATACAATTGACTTTCTGACTTATGAGATGCGGTGAAAACAATTGTCGTATCGTGAATGGACATTCCGAATTTCGAACGGAAATTCGCTCGTACGATTATTAGCGTTTAATTCGGTACTGAAACTGTATTTGGAATGATAGAGATGTATAGTGGACGTTCTCCAGCAAATGACTCATTACATTCTTGTTGTTTGCCAAAATTAAACAAGGATGAATCACTGTGTTTCAACATGTCCTTGACTATCAGGTCCTTTCAGATCGTCGTCTTCAGCCTGCAAATTTTGTTACGTGTGAATAAAATGATAAATAAATGCTTACTGATTCTTTTTTGCGAACGCGAATGGTAATGTATGCGCGTCCCTGCGCACAAAGTCCCTGCCCGTGCTTCGCCAACTTTGTAAGTGGTAGGTGAACACCTAATCGAGGCTCAAATTAGGGCGGGCGATAACCGCGGCGTCAGCGCGGAACACGACGGGGCACAAAGAAACTCCTTCGTGCGTGCCACCCCTTGCGTAGGATTTGACCGTAATTTCGAATGTGATGCAGCAGTATTTTCGAGAGCAAAACTGTATTTGCCGTTGCAACACTCATGCGGTAACGCCTTGATGGATGAGAAACAGTAATCAGTGGTTACAAGGGCTTTTACAGGAAGCACATTAGCGAACCTACCTTGCTTTTCCCTTGCTCACGTAAAGGACTCTTGAATGTACATATTTATTTTTTTCATAATAGCTGCAGCTACATTTTCCGAAAGATCATTTGTTCACTTATTTTTAATATGTTGGAATTTCTTGAAGTATTGCCATATTAATTTGGTTAGAACGTAAAAGAAACCTGCTAAATTTTTGTAGTATAATAAAAAACAAAAAATAAAAATTGAACCAAAGGGGCGCATAAATTTTACGAAATACGCAATTAAAAGTATACTTAACATTTTGAAAGTACTTACATTTATAACTACAATGTTAACGATCTTATTATAATTTATATTGTTTACTTATATACACATATTATTTTATTAAAGTATAAATAAAAGTATACATTCTTGTACATTATATGTATATATTTTTTAAAAAGATTAATAAATTTGTAAAATACGTTGCTTTAAAAGAATCAATGAAAATAAGATAAAAGGAGAAGGCATTGCAATTTTGCGAAATAATATTATAGAAATACATTCGCAAAATAACGCTTTTATGCATCTAAGCTTTAAGAGATACTGGCTAGACAAAATACGAACTTACTCAAAGAAAAGTGTATATACAAAGAGAAAGAGTAAGGAGAGAAAAGAGGCACAAGTCTCTTCCTCGGCTTTACATTACGTTTTCTCGAAAGAAAATGGTTGAACAGATGAGGAAGGATCGATAGAGAGAGAGAGAGAGAGAGAGAGAGAGAGAGAGAGAGAGAGAGAGTTGGAGGACTTGGAGGATGAAGCGTAAAGCAGCGTGTCGAGGGCAAATTAAAGAGAAACTTGCGAAAAAAGAGAACAGGGGTGGTGAAATGGAAGGGAACGCACGGAGTGCTGCTTTCACCCTCGAGTCATTAAAAACGCGGTCGTCGTTCTGGCCATTAGAATGACAAATGACGTCGTTGACGGTGCTAAATTAGTACGATGAAAGGACGACAGACACTGTGAAAGCCCAGCGTGACCTATACGTGGATACGTTAGGCAGAGGGTTTGTAACACCTCTAAAATAAAAGTTTTTACCATGTATATTTGTTTGTACCCCCACACACACACACACACACACACACACACACA
>NW_017280386.1:465404-540118 GCF_001594065.2 Cyphomyrmex costatus | reverse complement strand
AATTTTTTTCCATATATATTTGTTTGTACCCCCACACACACACACACACACACACACACACAGCTAAAACAATAATGGTTATTATCTTCGAAAATTAATCTTTGAGAGAATATAAATTCAAAAATAAATATTAATATTAAAATTACGTTAAAATATGTCAATTAATTTAATTAAAATGCTAAAAAGAAAAAGCTAAACTTCTCATATGAATTATTCTTGTATATGACTATGTGTGTATATATTATGATCAAAATTAAATTTAAAATTCTACAATTTATTTATTATAATATTCGTAAAAAAATTTGATACAGTTCGTAAACTTCTCGCATGAGTTATTATTACATAACTATTTGATATATTGTGATTCAAATTAAATAAAAATTTACAGTTTGTTTATCTAATATCTATGAGAATTTAATCTAGTCCATACTTTAATGCTTTGAAATTCGTTGTTGGTATAAATCTGAATTTTCAGAGAATGCTAGATAGAAATATAAATCACTTTACATAGAACAGCTAATAAACAGATTCCCAGTTGACTTTAAGTATCCAATATTTCGTACCTTCAAATATATATTCATTTATTAAGATTAAAGAGTATTTATGGAACCTCTGGAGATTTCCAATTAAGCGAACTAGTCATTGGATTATTCTACATTTACCTAGATAATTGGTCCTCGATATCTGCTGCAGTCTGAGATTTTTCTTATTGTACTTATACGCGATAACGCCATTATTGAAACTGACTAAAATAATTATTCTCGTAATCAAAGCTGACACACGATATAATATATAACAATTTTTCAGAAAAGTGTTGGATAAAATTATAGGAACTATATTTTCTTTAGCTTAGCAAGAAATCCTGATGAATAAGAGGATATGATGATTTTTCCAAGGTAATGAAAAAAATCTCGTAAAGTCATCTTCGCTTCGCTAAAAGTTTTATTTCATTCGTGGGCCAATTAACCCAACGAATCTGTGTGTATGACTTTGTGTACGCATGCGTGTATGTATTCTTGTTGTTCGTGTATTGTATGCGTTTACGTTACACACCTCGTAGTCGCCTACGTCGCAATTAATACAATATAATATATGTATAGTTTTGTTTTTATCTATCTCGATAGCATACAAAAGGATACAGGCACACAAATATCAAATATGCATCCGGTACTCGCGTTATGCTATTGATCAATATAATTACACTCACAGTGGTACCGTTCCTCCACACTCGTTTACATTATATAATACAGATATATACAAATGGTCGCTCCCGCGCTACGACGGGCGTATTTATAATACGTTTACACATATGTATGTATAAATTACAATTGTTATATACATCGAGAGATTATGCGGCGCGTTTAATACCTTCGGGGTGGCGGAAAGTTTCCTATTATCGCTCGTGCTAAATCTATTGATAAACCATCATCGTTGTCATTGTCGTAGTCGTATCTGCTCACCGTGCTTTCTTCGATTTTCTACAATACAGTACAGTACAGCCAGACACAAGGTATTCTACGATCGATCTTTTATGTACACGGTGTCCGCTCTAGACGAGTCTCTCATACAGAAATCATACGTGGCCGAACTCAACGTACAGTCGTATATAATTCGTACAAGAATTATATATCTTCATGAGAATTGCGAGATTAGCGTCAGTGATCTTACGATATACATTAAAAGTATTTTAACATAGATATTAGAAAGATTATTGTCTCAATTTATTTTATGAAATTTACCGTCTGTTTGATTAACCCTTTAAGATCCAAACATTGATTTTGTTTGAGTAAATTTTTTTCTTTACAATATATGATCTGTAAAATTGTTTCTGATAACGAATTTTGTGAATCAAATAAAATTGATCATCAAGAGAGAGAGAGAGAGAGAGAGAGAGAGATGCGATTTTTTGAAAGTAATATTTATACATGTGTGCCAATTATACAATTGAATATTATATAATAATTATAATAATAAACATGAAGAATCAATCTTGTGCATTTTAAGGTGACGTAGATAAGAAAATAAAAAGTCACTAATTATTAGCTGTTTTTGAAAATAATATATTACACAAAATCAAATGCTTTGCAAATGATCAAAATAATGATTTGTCTGGTGAAAGTATCATTACTTTTTTACATTAAAATGGCAATCCTAATTTCAACTAGTGTGAATTAAGAGTATTGTATGGACAGAGTATTACTGTTGTATCAACATAAAACATTTGGGAAGAATTCATAATGAATGTACATGATTATGTATATTGGGCCTTGAAGGGTTAAGGGAATCGCATAAATAAATTTTTGTGCAGTTTCTCTCGGCATGTTTCGTATATTAATTGCGATGTTTCCGTGAACATAATGCAGCTCCGAAAGTCGATTGATCAAACGACCTCCAAGGTTGGTTCATTTCTTTTTTCATGCTCCCTCGTAGAGTCGCATGTACGCACACGCACTTATACGTGTCGTCGTATAAAAGATGGGCCAGTTTCCCCTCTTTCCATCTGCCGCGCGCTCCGTGTCGGACCCCGAGTCGTCGTCGGTTCAACCGAAGCTTCTTCCCGCATTTCTCATGTCAGATAGAAAAAGGGCTGCATGAGTGATTTATGCCCGAGACTTTTCCCCCGGTCGCACCGGCTGCGCCGTGTTCCTGTGCACATTGTATGTACCGATGCAGAACCGATCATGTCGTATCTTGGTTATATCGGCGGGCCGTGCTCGTATCGTTGTATCGCCCTCGACATAGCGGCCGGAAGAAAACTTACGACTGCGGTGTAAGAGTACATACGTATACCGAGGGCAAGGAACCCGTGGCACGGTGGTGCCAAGACAGTGCTATCTCCGTTCCGATACCATGAAAGCGGCGATAAGAATTAACTGTATAACATGCGCGCGCGCGATCCGCAAGAACGAATCCCTGTTAAGCCCCCGAGATTATTAACGCTTCTCATTGCTGACGAGAATAACTCGAAATTATGACCATGTACAATTTGACTTCTAGGAGGTAGATAATGGCATCCGGTTCTGCTCGAACTAGTTTCTAGCGGATCGGCCAGTCGATACTAGATGCCATTATTTACGTCCTCGAGGGATCTTTGTTGTACGTTGATGCTACTCGAGAGCCCGGATAATCTGCACGGATTGTCTTTAACAGTCGCCATTCTCACTGTTTGGTTACTTTATTTTACATTAGAGAACAACAGAAACTTCTTTTTAGCTAAGTGTAATTTATAAAAAGTTTGGGTAAATGTGTCACGGTAATATTGACTCTCCATCCGCAATCTAATTAAGTCTTTATTTTGGCATAATTGACATTTTACTTTTAAATTTCTTCGAAATAAAGGAGGTTTCTCGTTCCTCTCGAAACTCGGTTTCTCCTTTTAAAACATTTTGTTAAAATATTATTCGGTAATACACTGAAAGAAAAATATCAAAATATAACAAAGCCAAATTGTTTACGATGTTTTTCTTCGATATTTATTAGTTATGAGAAACTTTTATTGTGATGACGAAAGATATAAATGTTTGTGAAATATATCTCATTAATTGTAAACAAAGACTTATTTGCTCAAAATAAAATTTTGTTTCACTATATTAAAATAAATATTTATTTCAATGAAATAAATATACATATTTCTCATAAATAAATTTTTAAGTGTTTTTTCCTCAGTGCAAATATAATAGAAAAATTGAATTTTTTCACATTTTTTTGAAAACCTGGAATAATATAAAAACTTGGACGAAGAAAATAAAAATATGATTGTGGTTGGAGGATCAAATCACAAAAGTAACAACGCTATATAAAAGTACAAAAATGTCAATAAGAAGTTATGAAAAAATGGCGAGAAAATTACAGATAATTCTAGAGAACGATCGTAATAGAAGGATATTAACTGGCACTGTCGGCAGCTTTTGCGGTTTCATACAAGTATAAAAGAGATATAAGATATCCCCTACGAAGTACGCCGTGAGCAGATACGAAAGTGTCTTCCTTCGTCATCTTTATCGTTTCCTTCGTCGGGGAGAGGATCTCCCTTAACTCGCGCGCAACTTCTTTTTACACAAACTAACTTTCCGCTATCTCGCTGTCTTTCTCTCGTTCTTACCGATTACTGATCTAGCTCGCTCGTGACGTGCGCGTCGCGCGGCGCGCGCACGTGCACGTTCAAGTTCGCTTGAGACAAAATTGACGATTATTGCCAGGAGCGGACTGTCAGCGGCTGGAAGTACGAGAGAGGGTTCAAGGTACTCGAATTTTCCGTGTCGTGGTATAACGATGATAGCTCGGCGGCGAATCGATCACGGTGATCGCTGAGCGAGAAAATTATCGAGAACCGTCGACGAAGAGAAAACTCGGCGAGCACGATCTCGCGTCGATCTCGGCCTTAAAAGCGACGAAATCGAAGATCGAACTCCCGTAGACCTTGAAGGCGACGCGGGGGTCATTTTGTCCGTCGTCGCTGTTACGATAACGATAACCGCTTGTACGTGATATCTCCCGCTCCTAAAAGACGACGATTATTATTGCGACGAAATTATTTGCTTGGTGCCCCTCCCCCCCTCCCCCAACTTAAGGCGCTTGAAGAAAGTGTGTGTATATGAACGAGGTCCCTAACGGTTAATATTTACACTCGAGAAGCGTTCGAAGCTGTCACTGTTAGTTTTCTCTTTAAATTTCCTAACATCCTACGTGGCGACGATATCGATTAAACACTAAATATACATAGCAATGTTCCAATCGTTGTAGACGCTACGCGCCGCTCTTGCCGCGAAAGGGCGCGACCTGCGCGGGGGAACGCTCGATTAAATTTCTCCTCGACGAGCCAAACTGTCTCACGCTTAATCGAAAAACCGATATGTGCGCGAACATCGCTCGATTGTTTGGATAAAAATAGCGGAATGTCAATTAGTATCGCGTTCGGTCTCAGGCCGTACGATTGCAAGATCGAGACTCGGCGAATGAGACCGATCCGATGAAGTGAGAATAAAATTGAGCTTAACAGATTACGATCGGTAATCAAAGAAAGTGCAGCGGTCAATGAGCGATCGAATAATCGTACGGGAGAGCTATTTGAACGACTCGCGGTAAAAGCGCCGAACGAGCCTTAAATTTCATGTCACGTTCCACGTCAGATATTTAAACCGGTAATAAATTTCGCGCCGCGCACACAGGTGCACACAGCCATTCGTCGACCTAGGAGAGAGAAAGAGAGTCGGTGCACTTTACGGCTGCTCTTTCAGGGCGAAATTCAAGGGAGAGCTCCACCGCGCAAGGCACGCTTAAGCATATAACGTGCCTATATATATATGTATGTATATATATATGTTACTCGCGAGAGCCGGGCTCTTTTTCATTATATATCACAATATGGTCGAGGGTCTCTCTCATCCTTGCGCACCCGATATCCCGAATCTCTCTATACGTTTTTTTTTTTCTCTTTTGTTCAATTACGTACACATGTAGTTATTGTTGTCTCATCCCTGTATTGTCGGTTCCTTAACGCTGGTAATTCTCGATTCTCCTCGTTGCATGAAGGCGATGTCGGTAGAGATAGAGAAATAAAGTTAATTAGACTTATACAATCTATTATATGCTTAAAATTCGTCGTCATACGATAATACGTATTTTACCTTTTTTGTATATATATATATATCTATATATATTTTTATTTTTTTTTCGTATGTATATATATATATGTATATATAAATTAAAAATTCATTATGGGACAATAAATAATATGACGCACGCGTGCATGGCGCAAGTCAGGTTACTGAATTATTTATGTGACATCAGTCTTGTGTGAGGCGGGATCGAAGCTCGCTATCGTTCGTCCTCTTAAATATCGTTACGTCGATCTCGTCGCGGCTTTTTCCTCCTCTGATGTCAAGCGTCGCGTCGCTTGACGTTCCTTCATGCGCGCGAATAATTGAAACGCCCGCTTATTCCATCAAGCTGGTAATTAATTATCTCTTCGACCCAACGTGACGATCGCGCCATCGGATAAATATCTCATCCGCCTCGGTCGTTTTTTCTTCTCCTGGTTGCCACGCGTTCCTCTTGGATCGATAGCGAGCTCGATCTTGTTGCACATGCGCGCCGAACAGACCAAATCATTAACGCGACTCTTCCTTGGAAATTCGTCCGCACACGTTGACATGTGTATATTCCTCGTAACGGTTACACATCGTTTGCCTGATGCCATTCGAAGAGATTGACAGAGGCGGAAGTGGCATTTCGTAACGTCACAAATTACATCTCGTTCGCGAAATTCCACTTCGAGTATAAAAAAAAGATTTGGCAGTGCGAGACGCTGAAACGCAACGGATGCTGAGACCTGACTCTTAATAAATAATCTGAAAACCATGGACGTTTGCGAACGTCGAGATATACTATACACTCTAAAAAATGTCAGTGTCAATTTAATATCGTCATCGGCGGTATCTATTATAATTCGCACCGTGTTGGTATCAATATTAAGACTATTTATATCAATACTATCATGATGTAAATTTAAAATCTATGACGTTAAATCCATATCATGTGGCGTTATATCAACATCAGGGGTTATTACATAATATTAAAGTGAGAATTATATAGACACCGCATAGCATCAAATCCGTCACCGACATTATTTTATACAGTGTGTGATTTTTACAGATTTTTTTTCTGCAGATCTTGCGGGCGAATCTCGGGAAGAGTCGTTCGCACGAGGTCACTTTACCATTAAAAAACTGATATGCCAATTTAATACAACTTCGATTACGAGATTATACTTATCCGTAGGAATCGTGTAGAACGAATCTCTTTAAAAGACCGAGATTGCTCGAGATTGCGCCTACAATTAATACGTTCGAAAATTCGTAATTCATCGATGGCAGTGCTCGTCGAGAAGAAGGTCTGTTTCGTGACAGACGCGACCGCGCTGCGATCGCATCGTTTATTATTATTTTTTCTTATCGCGATGCGCTAAATTCCGGGGAAAAAATATCGTCGTTGTAACAAGCAGGATTACGACCCCTTTCGCCGCGCGGTCGCTCACAGCGTTTACTTCGAAATTTACAACGTGTTACTTTTGCCACCGGCCTTTACCTCGGGATTAACAACGGGCGTGTTCTCACAGCATCCTCACGGCACTGGAGCTATTTTACTCTGCTCTATGCTTACGTTCCTTCCCTCCGACGTATATAAATATTGTAAAACACGCGTATACGGAATAAAGCGTGTGGAATGGATTTGTAAAATTCAGGACGATATACATATTTATGTATACGTGTGAATAATTTAATCTTACGTAAGCATTCTCTTGCAAAGAGAAGAGATTCGTCATCGCAAGACGACAGTTTAATTTGATCACCAAGTTGATAATGGCATACTCATGAATAATTATTGGGCAAAAACACGATAAAACGTGAAGCGGTAAAAATGTGAAACTGGATCGATGAAAAGTGTATCTTTTTCTAGAGCGGATACAGAAAAGCAAAAATATTATTTTACTTTTTTTTTTATTTAAATATTAAGTTCGAATTTGTGTAAGCTGGGTTGGTAACGTTAAAGAATTATTATTGGAACATAAAATAGAACAGAGTTCTGGAAGGTGAATCAGTGCCGGAAGGTTCACTCGATCACGCGATCTCGTTGCTTGAAGAAACGAAGAATCCATCATACCTTCGATCCTTTCGCTTTCTACGAATATCCTGCGGGCTGCGAGAAGTCCTTACGCGTATCTGTGCAAGGAGTGCTCACGGCGTTTACTACTTCTGCGCTCACGCTCGCAAACTGGTTCCGGACTCGGTGGATTCGAGTACGTCAAGTTGTTGGAACCTCGAAGAGGTGGTGCGCTCATCGGGGGCGGAGGCGGCGGAAAAAAGCTCTGCAAGCACGCCTAATGCATCGGAAAAGCGTTATATAAAATGTTGACGGCTTCGTGTGTCCAGCAAACATATTTGGTAAAAAATATTTTCGTTTCAAGAATAACCAGGAGAAAACAAGAGTTTTCAATCTTTAATTTCGAATATTAATTGTAATTTATTACTTTGTAGATAATTATAAAGGATATCGTGTTAATGTTTTCTTTTTATTATTACAAGTTGTGTCAAATGTAAAAATTAAATGGGGGAATGATTTGTAATTTTATCAATTGAAGAGGATTTTAACTTGAAATTTTAACTCTTAATGTGACAAATCTATATAATGTTTTTATATCTCACCTTTGCGCTACCCCTGGAGGACGATTTCGAGAACACGCTATCCTGATCGCTGCTTACACTAGGCACGGGCATTGGTACTGCGTAATCGTACGTGGCATCTGTGCAGCAAAAAAAAATTGTTTTCACTGCCCTGCGAGTAAAACGCCCTTTTGTCGAGTGAAATATTAATTACTCCATGTTTGCTAAATTTGACGATTGCGACTCATGCAGAATTTGTATTTGAGACAACGTACACGTGGTACAAAGGGTTATTAAACTAAATAACGCGCGGTACAATTGGACTATTTCGTCTATTTGTACTTTGAAGCACTACAGAGTTATGGTGAAGAAGTTCAAGGAACTCGACTCACCGGACTGTTCGACGTTGTCATGGAGGTCCTTGTTGTCTACAACAACCGTGCTGTATCCATAGTACGCCGCATGAGGAGATTCCCGATACTTGTTCTCGTGAAAGGGTTCCTGGTACTCGTCAAGCCTGACATCGCCCAAAAGACGATCATTGAGATCTCGCGGTAGGGTCGTGAGCTTCGTGCCGGCGTACCGGTCGTCAAGTTCCTCGACCCGGTAGGTCATCAAGGAGGGATCCTTCTCCGTGGTGCCGTACGCGGATTCTGGCGACAGATGCTGATGATTGCCCGTTGGAATCGCGCTCTTGGCGCCCAGAGGACTAGCAAAGTTCTTGCGCTGTCTGTGACGCGTGACTATTAGGAATATGGCGACCGTCAGCAGCAGAATTACGACGGTCAAGACGCCAATGATCACAGCCATGTAAGTCGGATCGTCCTGCTTAGCTACCGGAACTTCGGCTTGCAACGGATTGTCGCGAGTCAAAGTTCTATCCCGCAATCGCGGAGCTTCGGTCGTGGGCAGCGTTTCCGGAGTGAAGTTACCGTGAGCAATGTCTACGACACGATAGAGACACGTGCTGAATACGGTATTTTCTGTGTTGCTAACTTTGATAACGTTTATTAATTGAAAATGTAAAGCAACAGCATATAGATTACGTTGGCAACAACACGATAAATTATTCCACTTTTTCATTTAACATTAAAATTGTTTATATAAATTGTAATTGTTTAAATTATCTATCTGTATAATAGTATTAATATATTTAATATATTGTTAAAATATTTTCTTATTAGATTTTTTCATTCTGCATTTATTATAAGTAGAACGATAATATATATTTCTGTTAATTGTTACGTTCTATACACGAAAAAAGTTTTGAATGTTACTCGTCTTCTCAAAGAAATCACGTCTAGTTATACATGCGCAATTCGATAAATGTGTTATCACGACTTCGAACTTTCTATTCGAATTGCGAAGGCAAATAGAAGTGGAAAGTAGAGAAAATTGCAGAAGCCGTGCGTCGCAACTCACCGGAGTCAAAGGTGATTTCACTGATCATAATCCATCGCAAGGCGAACTTGAATTTCAATTTGACGAACTTGCCGATTCGGTGGTGCAACTTGATTGAGATATTTCTCGGTTGCTCGAAGATTTTGTCCTCCATATAGGAATACATGATGGGATCACCCGTGTAGAATCTACCGCCAATGCTAAACATGACGCTGACTTCGGAGAATATCTAAAACACAATAAAGCACAAAAAAAAAAATACAATGCCATCGTATTAATGTTCTCATAAGTGGCGTTCTGTGATGAGGACATGCAGTATTCCGAACTATCGAGCCTGATTACCGCACGCGATTTGATCGGATAAAGCGTTATGTGTTCAGAGCTACCGTGCGGAATTAATTTGATCGGAAGCATACCCACCCACACACACACCACAGGTACTCGATTACGTCCACGTAATCAGTATTATCACCGTTATTACCATCGGTAACAGATAATTAGTTAACGGCGCACTGCGAGATGACATCGACGGTTTCGATAATACGGAGTACTTCACAATTACGTGTTCCGAGCCATCGAGGACGCGTGGAATGCTAATTTCATCCCTCGAAGGCGTAAGACAATTCAGCTAGGAGAATCCAAGTCGAGAGCCGCGTGAAGCGGACGAAACGGCAGAGGGAGCGAGTGAGTGAATGTGTGTGTGTGTGTGCGTGTGTATGCGCGCGCGAGAGAGTGAGAGAGAGGGAGAGACCGCTAAGACAGCGTAGGAATTAGGGACGAAGATTACAAAGCTGAGATTATCTAACTCCCTTAGAGCCAAAGACGAGGGATGTATGGATTTTCGACGTTCTGAAGCCTACCGCCCGCGGATGCGCCGGGAGAATGAGGAAGTCGACATAGAGGAAGTGGCAGCCGCGAAACCGTCGAGTGAAAGACGGGTTGGCGGGATGGGTAGGTAGGTAGTAGCTGGCGATGCTTTGAAGCGCTGTCTTTCGGGAGACGTGTCCTATCCGTGCGAGCGCGCGCTTGTTAATAGGAGAGGTCGTTTAGGGGTAGCTTCTGCCACTCTGCAGCCCCATTCGCCGAACTGCCGACTTGCCAGACTGTCGGTATTGTATTTGAATACGTGGCGTATCTGTTCTCTCGGTCGTTGCTTACTACCATTGTATTTACGAAATAGAGAGAGAGAGGAAAGAACGTCACATCTTGCTCTCTTCTCGATATTCATCTCTGTCAGATCTTCACTTCCTTCCATCTCTATTCCGCGAACCCCTCATTGGTCTCCTTCACGAATCGCCGTTGTAGCTATAGTCTCAGCCTTGACTGCCTCTCGTCTGCCGCATGGTACTCCAGCTTGCTTGATCGCGGACGCACAATCGAGCTCGAGCCGGGTAATGAGGCGCTCCATTCAGATAAATCTTGATACCGGTAAGAGAGTGTTTCGTGGCCTATTATATAGGGATTCTTGCGCGGGGTGATGATGGGGCGCAAAATTTTCGTGGTTAACCAGCGCGTGTATTAAGTTTCGGAACTCAATTTCTTGGTGCGCAACGAGAATTATGTAAGTGTTATAACAGCATGTGTATTAACTAACTTCACCTGTATGAGCTATAACCGGCTTTCAAAACGTGCTTTAATCCAATTGTGAAAATTTGCAATCATATTTCCCATGATGATAATAATTTTTAGTGATTCTCGACTAGTTAAATCATGTTTTGGTTTAAATGAATTAAGATATAGTTACAACATATTTTGTTGAATTTATGCTGTTTGTATTGTACGTACGAATTCACTTGAATAAATTTCGATAACAAGTAAAGATTTACCTCGTCTGTAATGTTCAAGAGATTGATAAATTTTAAACTAAACTTCTTTTCTCATATTGCGTTACATTCGATTAACTTTGACATAATTTATCCTCGATTGTGATAAAATTTATTAATCAAAGTTAAAAATGATATTTCGCCAGTAGTACATAAATTATATTTTCAATTGATAATTTAGATTTTATTAGAGCTGAGTAATTTTTCTTAAAATAATGTCTCGCTATCTCAAGCGTCTAAGTGCCGAATTATTTTATTAAAATACATCTCACTGCCGTTAGCCAAGTGTTCAGCGAGCCATTATGTAAACACTCAGGCGTAAAGAGTCCGTGGGGGCGAAAAATTTTTACGGAAAAACTGACGTCTCCGGCAAAGCTACGGCCACCGTGCCACCGCTTGAAGCGTAACGCGGATCCAGCAAGCCGCGAGTCGTTTCCTTTTTCTCCTTCCGTCCGTTTCAGCCGAACCCAAGGGCTAACCGTTGTTGCGCCTCGTTACCCATCCTACGTCCGACCTTGACTCCAACGTGAAAACTGGATTTCATGCCATACACCGTCTCCTCAACCCCATGGATTCTTTCTTTTTTTTTTTTCATTCTCTGAATGTGGATTAAAGGCTGGCGAAGGATCTTCGCGCACATTTTGCCGCGACTGTCCATCTTTCCTTTTTACGCCTTTTTCTCCGTCCTTCGCCAACCGCCTACTTTATTCAGCAGCCGTTTCGTTCTCACCAGCAAGTCAGTGCCGTGAGGCATTCCAATTTCCTCTCTATATCGTACGTATAATATCCGTTTACAGTTTTTCTCGCTTATTATCGTACATGTATGGTCTCACCACGGTTATCTTCTTGGATTATAGTAAAGTATGATAAATGGACGTAAGTCGCTAATGGCAGACACGAATTTCGGTGTCAATCATAAAACCAGTTTTAGACTAATTTTTCTAGTACTTTTAGTTTTATCAATCATATATGTTAAAGAAAATGTGTACAAGAAGAAATAATGCTCGTTTCCGCCAAGAGGAGATTAACTTTGATCTCAGTTCAATTTACTCTCTTCATCTTTTTTTAATTCTCAGAACTAGGAAAAAATGAAGGGTAAATCGAAACGGAGATTATGATGTGCATTAATGGAAATGGAGATGTAAGAAAGATATTTAGGAAGATATAGGTAAATATATCATATATACGACGATAACAGTTTAAGAAGCACACGGCTCTATATTATAAATGTACGAAATCTTGAAAAATTTTGTGTTACACAGTAAAACGTAGAATAGACAATCTTACCTGTATGTCCCTGGTGAATTGGTTGAGGGTGTAAATGTGAATGCCCGAGAATTCTCTGACGTGGTCGAATTCGAATTTGATCTCGAGTGGATGCCCGGACCTCGTGTCGTTCTTCCAGCCAACCCATCCCTGACTTCTATCGTAGTTGTCATAGTAACCCATCTTAATCTGGTCCGGTCCAGTCTTGCCGTCTGTCAGTTGTCCCAAACCGCGAAGAAGTTGTCCGTCCCAATAACCGTCGTAAGTTGCGTCGAAGAATTCCCAATTGTTGCGCTTGTCACCTTGGGGCATCGAGTAGGAGACGATGCCGTCGTTCCAAGGGCAGCCGTAGAGCTCGACGCGCATGCAAACGGTGCGACGGTGGTAGCTGTAGGGTAGGAAACGAATTTTGCTCGCCCATATTGATGGCTCCAGTTCGTGCTTTGACTCCAGGTAGGTATTCTTGTTCCCTCCGATAACCTGAACAAACCAAAAATGTTGGGAATTAACGTCAATATTAGGTATCGGGCGTGATTTTCCAAGAGAATATATATCTCGTTTAATCTAAATTTTTTAATATTGTAAAAATAGTTATATGTATATCACGTTGCATAACGTGAGGATTGTACAGATTATTGATAAATTCATCGTTAGATATGCAAACTATTCAAACTTATCATCAAGCACGCGATGTTATAATGTAAATATGTAGGTACAATATATCGGATTGTGTCATGTTAACTTATCGATGAATAAAGCAGACACAAGATGTCGGTCCGACGCCTGAGATGAATCAGCGTTCGTGTAAAATCTCGACCCTTGCCTCATTTACGGACATTCTCAGGCGGCGAGATAGCGAAATTTTTCGCCAATGCGCAATATAAATTGCGCCACGCCACACCGCAGTGTTTCTGCGCAGCGTGATTTCAGGCTTGGTGCGCTCTCTCGCATAGAACAAGGCTCGTTCTATTCGATCGGTCGACCGCGAGCGACCGTCGAAACGTATATCGTCGGGGAGGATCGGAAATTTCTCGGATGGCGTCGTCGAGGGAAGAGGCCCTTCGGAACAAAGGACCTCTTATTTTCCACTTATGAGCTCGCCAGCGCCTCTCGACTCGCTCGCACGAGATTCTCACGTATGGTCGGTTACGTGACCATGTAACCATCACCATCGCGATCCCGACAGGTGCAAACACTTCTTTATCTTCTATTTTTATCCTTTCCGCGTTTGTTCCTTCCTCCCGTTATGCTTATGTTCATCGGACATTAAGTAGTATTCATTGGATCAAAGTTTTATTATATATCATGATCTTCATTAATTGAATACGTTTAAATTCTGCGCGTTATGATTAAATTTAATTATGGATATTCATCTATCGTACGTCAAGATGGAGATGGTAAAAAGATATTAAATGTTATAAAGGACTCTCGTTTAATAAAATGATTTAGAAATATACAATACGCATTTGACGACAAAACTGCTTAATTTTATCATTTGCTTGAAAAAAATATATAAGATGTCGAGAATAAGGGCACATTATACCTTGTTCACCTTTATAAAGTTATCTTACAGTAGAAAATGAATACGTACAGAAATTTTTTTAAATTTTAATTAGGTGTTTCTGAAAATAAATTTAATAAATTTAATATTTATATATATATATATATAAATTAAAAAAAAAACCGACGGTTCTCATCAAATAATTAATAATATTTTTTGCAAATTCGAATACATTTTACCTTCTAAAAACACGTTGCATATTTAACTATAAATATGCATTTTAAGATTATATAATATTTGATGTTATTTTATATGACTCGTGTACTTCGCGAGATCTAATCATTGCAAAAAGGGGGTGCATAAGTAACGATGAAATTAATTATTCAGTCATTTATTTTTTCGCGGATCCATTTCTATTTCGCGGCTTTTTATTCACTAAAAGTAAACTCTGCGCTATGGGAAACGCGTTTAAAGATGATTCTCGTGACCGCGCGAACCGGCACGTTCCGCGCTGGGTGGCGCAGTAATTGGGACCGGTAGCTGACACCGTTTTATTTGCGCCGCGACGCGGTACCTGATGTTTAGCACATTGAAACGGACGGTACCAAGGCGTCGGATGGGTAAATACAATGAACCGACACGTGAGAAATTTTCTGCTAGGCGACGGAACCGCATAGTGGGCGTTTCCGGAGGTTGACAGTTACGTGTATAGCTTTGCCGAGTGTACGTAATAGCATCCTGTTTCTCTCCTCGATGATTGTATCTACAATTATTTTTGCACGTCGGAAAGCGAGAAAAAGTTAAGCTTTGTGTTAATATATCGCGAAATTTACTACGTAAATCCGATCAATGTGTATTGATTGGAACAAAAGTCCGTAGCACTACTTCACTTGTATCACGTCTACATGTTTTTAAAACAATTTAGCCAATTTATTCGACAAAGCAAAGTTTTGACTTTAAAATTGTATTTTTTGAATTGTGATATGATGATTTTTAACAAAATTTTGAGCAATTAAAGTCAAAGTATTCCTTTTATTTAATTTGAAATAGTTTAATAACAAACAATTTTAGGAACATTTAAAACACTGGTTTAGTAGGGAAAATTTTAACCTTTCATGTTAGAAAGCTGAAAATTTTCGCAATTCTTTTTGGGGCACTTGACATGTTCACAAAGTGAGAAAAGATTTTCTATTTTGTTCAGTCGATCATAATTTTTTGTATATAAAAATTATCGAACTCACAGAGATTCAAAAAGCGTAGTGATCTTTCGAAAGTAGACATTTTTTAAGCTTTAAAATCCTTTCTTTAATTAAATTTTGTTCATTTTTAATGAAGTTATACAGTTGCTTAAATTTTGAAGTCCGTAGCGCTACAAACTTTTAATTCAATCCAATACATGATATATTAAATCTTTCAAAAATCGTATAGTAAAATACGATAAGATTTTATAGCATTATAATTAGTAATTTTTTTGCAAAGAATCTCTAAATGTCCTAACTTGGCTGTTGAAAAGTACGTTGGATATTTCATATCGCCATTTATATGATACGTTCTTACTTTATAACTCAGATTTCGTTATATTCGCGACCAGCTATCGCATGAAATTTTTTATAAAGATGACTCACAATTCGGCGGCCGGTTTCGCGTGCGGTCCCCGATGCCCGGTTCCCAATGCGGCGGCGAATCTTAATTCTCGAAAGACCCGAGCGGCACCGCGCGACGAGACCAAATTACGACGGCATTTACGAGCCGTTGAGACGTGCGCTGGGAAAAATAAGTAATCTTGATATTTATCTTCTGCGCCCACGCGCGTCGCAGACCGGCCTGAGCAGCACTCGCCGCCCGGTCTGCTTTGCCGTGAAAGACTTTTCTCAGGCAGGCTGCGGCGCGCCGAGGCGAACGATCGTCTCTCAAATTATTCTTCGACCGTCGCGTCGCCGCGATTTCTTGTCATTTTTCGTAGCAGGCAAATTCCAACGGACGACTCGAAGTGGTGCGAGGGCGTGGCAGAGAGCAACACCCATTTTATGTTAATGTTTCGTGCTGCTTTTGGATCGGCCGTGGTAGGCTGCTACTGTTGGTAGCTGAACGCCTCAGAGGCGGTGTTGATGGCCATGTGTCGTCATGGAAGATCATAAGGATAAGATATCTTACGGCTTTATTTAAATGGAAACTTTCGATAAATAATGACACACAACGGATCTATATATGCGGATTTACATATGATATATATGTATATTACTGAGATTTTTATGATAGCATTACTGTCAATACTGAATATTTATTGATATTTGATGTCTATAATGTGCTCAAATGGAAATTAGTTGATCCGATATCGAGGTATATGTAATTTACTCTGGAAAAAAATTATCTTCTCTTAAAGCACTATTCTTAATAGCGTCGCGTTCAAGATTATTGGCTGTAAAATATAGATGATGACAGCCGCGAGGTTTCTATCGGCGATGTCGTCCCTATCGGACTGCGGGTTATTAAGAAAGATTATGCCTTGGATAAGCTGGGTCTCGTTGTGTAATTAAGCGAGGGACAGCGCGGAGAGCACAGCGGGTGGAAGAGACACAAATTTCTGCAGGTTTATCCCTACCGCTAATGTTTTCTGGGTGGGCCCTTCCGTTCCCCAACAGGTACTTTACATCGCGCTACGAGCGAATTATACTGGATATGCAAATGTTACAAGATGAAAGATTTCTCAGACATTTTATTTATTTGCCTTCTATTTAGAGAATCGTATTGAGAATTTCGGTGAAATAATGGCTGTATGCAAAAATCAGAATTTTTTTATAATTCCGAGAAAGGACTATATAGAAGTTTAAACAAATAAAAGGTGTACAAAAAATTAGTTGAATTTTTACATTACGTACTCCCACAAATCGTTCTTGATGTTTTTCAAATATCTTATGGCTAATAATTTGTAATTGAGAGACAAATGCAGTATACGAATTTTTTTGACGAATTTTGCAATATCGAAATTAGAACATATTATATGTAGAGGTTAACAATAGTAATGCTTAGGAAGAATTACGATTCGTTACTCAATGCACACAATTAGCTTGAGATGTCTGGTACCGTACGTGATACCATAAAAAATACATTTGTCTTAAAATACATAGGTTTGTTGTGAGGGAAGAATATATGTATAGATGGAAATATTAGATGTGTACGTAGCTTCTATATTAAGGAAAATACACGAGTAATACATACGAGTGTATACGAAAAGCGAGGCTCTTCGGTTGCATGCAAATGTGACTCAGTCCGGGCTTCTATATGAATTCGACCTTCGTCAGACACATGCGTTATCAAAGGAGATTCGCATATTCAGACAGGTACGCCTATATGTAGGTGAGTTGGAATCGTCTAACCTGCCTGCATGTTACGACCTCGTCCCTCATTTTATTGATCCTCTCTTCTATACAAATAAGCTCGCAGTACCACCGCGCCTGCCAACTCAAGGAAAGTTACCCCAACGCCACCGGACGGTTGCCTCTCTTTCGTCGGTTTCGGAAATCGATGACATTCTCCGGCTCATGAGTAGGAGCTCTTTTTCTCTCTTGCTCGAGATATACATATTTCCACAAGCTGATACGCGAGGAAGCACGCGTTAAATAGGCACGTGCCGTACGAAGATGAGTTTCACAAGGTGGATGTTTCCTTGATTTCGATGCGAACTATGTTCAGTATGAATAGCTAGTCTGATGAATTACGACGTAGATTTATCATTGACGGATCCAGACATTTATGAAGGACCATTGGCGCTCCGCAAGCGAAAATTTTTTTAAAGTCAAATATAAAAAGATAAAGTATTTAAATTATTAGCATTACATTGGAAAAGTATTATTTAAATGTATATAGTTCATAAAATTTCACGTAAAATTTCACATAAAATTTCACGTTTCATTTTTAAAATTATATTAACACACAAAAAAAGAATAATGGAATTTATGTTTTACACACTGTTTATAAAAAAGAAGCAAATTTTAGGTAGATATATAAAAATTGTAATGTTGTAAAATGAAAATGAAGTTACAAATATAACATAAAAATAATGTAATTATAAGGCTCTGTATAAAACAATATAGATATAATAAGCAATAATATATAAACGGTTTTAATTCAAATAATCATAATATAAAAATTAGATAAACAAAACAAAGATACATTTCGACTCCGATCGGGTCATTGTCAATGTTACAAAAATTAATACAGAATCATTAAATTTCATGTTGCAAAAATTAATAAGAATCATTAAATCACATCTTAAACAACATCTAATTTGAGTGATGTCATGATAACTTTATGTGAAGAAGGAAATAACACGATGGTAGCACAAAATGTCGAAAGGGGAAAGGAAAAACAATTTAAGAAGGGGAAAGAGAATGTATCATATTCGAATACATTTCGAGCAATGACTCTGTGTCGTTTTGTCTGTTTATTCCATGTTTCTGTTTCTTTATATGGATCTTAGATATCAATCTTTTTTTATAAAAAGGTTCTAATATTTCAACTTTATCCCATTTAAAGTTGTGATTCATTTCCATACGGTGATTTGAAATTACCGATGGAGATTTTAGTAACATAAAATTTAATGTTCACGTGCATTAAATTTTTTAAGCAAATCGCATAAAATTTTATGGAAAATATAATACTAAATTAATGAGCAAATATCATAAAATTTTATGATATAAGTTTTTAAGTGTATAGGAACTTTTTATTCTTTTTAAAATTAAAATTGTAATTAATCATTTCAGAAATATTAAAAATACATACAACATTTTGCATAAATGTTTAAAAAAAAAATTTTAAAAAAGGCCGATTGTTTCGATGATCCCTCTCGTAAGTTCGTCAGTGGGATTTCTACGAATTGTTCAACCAAGAACAATCTTACCACTTTCGCGAATCGCTGAAACTTGTCGGTCACGGCTGCCGAAATTTATTCTCGCCGGTAAATTGCCGGTAGCAATGTGATTATTGCGGACGACGCTAATTAAAGACTTAGGTTCACGGTTATACCAGTATATCTGTATAAATTACGTATCACGTACCGCGCTCGTCCCGAGTTCTCCAACGCGGCATATTACATCGGAGATTTACGTCTTGTTAACGTCACGCTTTAGTTACTGCCCGTGGCCGCCGCACAGACACTCGCTAACACAACTACAAATCATTCTCAATAATCTGCGTGAGCGCACGGCTTTATGCGTATTGCTCGCGACTAAATTTAACCGCGTGACTACGTCCATATGTACGTAACCTAGCGGATTGGATTGCCGCAATCGCCATATCGAATCAAATCGTCCAACGAAATGTCTTTCTAGAGCGCGCTGTCGATTCACATGATTAAATCGATCGTGACAAATCGCACGTTCTAGATAGCGGATTATATATAATGAATTTCGCGGTCTTGTCAGTACGGGAATCTTCATATTACCTTCCTTCCCCGTTTTAACCTGCTACTTCATAATCTATAATAAATATCTCGATTACATTGTTCTGTATCGCACTATTTCGAGACATCTCTGACCTCGATTATTCTGGACTTATATCGTAAGTCTTGATAAAAGGCCTCGTATATATCATATCCGTTTAGCATATATGTTGTACGCCGCTTATTTATTCACGTAAAGATACGAATCGGAGAATAACGGAGTAATATAAGATTTACCTCTTCGCCACGGAAGTTCCTATAACGGACCCACTTTCCTAGTTTCGGCCTCCAGTATTCTAGCATGTACGCCTCCGAATACTCGACACCCTGACCGTTACCGAAGCGGCCCTGAGTGCCGGTCGCCGTGATCGTGTGCACTGTGTGAAGATCGATTTCCAGCCACTCGCGCGGCTCCGCCGTGATCTGCTGTTTCGGACACCAGGCACCTCCGTGGCTCTCCTGCCTCAGCCTGGAAGAATAAATATTTGCTCTGGGATTACGGACCTTTATTTTCCCTCTTCCGCTTTCTTATCGCGCTGCGATCGCCGAGGGGGAAGAGAGAACTTCTCCGGGGAATCCCTCGTGAAAAGGAAAATAGTCGCCAACGCGCGCGATCCGAACTTTCCTGCCTTGCGTGATGCTTTTACGGGTTCATACATTCTTATCTGCATGCAAATTCGGAGAGGTTTATTATATTTCGATTCGCGATATTTTTCGTTTATAGCTTCAAATAAGGACGTCTAAAGAGAAATGGCATTTCGAAATTATACGTAAAACCTTCCTGAATGCAGAATGCGCGAAGAATGTATATAGTGTAGCGGTAATATTGAAATCTCTTTGAATGTTCGTTGGGATTTGCAACGTGCAAAGAATTCGCGCCCACATTCGTTGACAAGGAAATGTTGTTACATATCGCAGTAGATGGGTACCGAGAGCGAGCGGAAACACGACATCGTTACTCAGAGGAAATCGTATAAATACGTGATCGGCCGCGTGTCTGACGGATAACCGTCAGCTCGCCAACGCGATACGGGATGAAATTATAATTTATCGATCGAACCAAGTCCCGGATGACATGAATTAAAGATGAGCTGACACCGTCGCGGGAACGGCAGCGAAGCCACTCCGAGCTGGCTAATAATTGTATTCGCATATACCTTTCGCGGGCTTGTCTATGGCTTTAAAAAGCTTTTCTGTCGTCTCTGCGATATGACCGTGAGATACGCATGCTACGTGCCAACGATTCGTAAACTAAGCCGAGAACGAATCTGAATTCGAATTCTTTCTAACGTCGTAAATTACTACGTTACTATATCCTTGATGTGATAATCCACGAAGCAGTTTATTATTTTATAGGCATTTATTAATAAAGCGTATTATACCGAGCATGGCACGCATCGTAAGCGTGTTTATTAACTGTGAAAAGTTTATGAAAGCATTTCTTCGGAAATTTCCCGGCGGGATCGCTCGCCTACAGCGAGAGAATGCCTCCTTGTACAAAACACGACAGGGACGAGTGTTCGGCGAAGAAAAATTTAAGAAAGGGAAGAAAAAGAGATGAGATCCTAAAGAAGCGGGTGGTGGTGCCAAATGAATGCGCCGGCGGAACTCGAGCAAAAATGTTCTCGTGCAATAAAGAGGTGAGCTACCGCGTCCTCTCTGAAGTGTCAGAACTTTAAGTGTTGCTTTGACGTGGAAGGCAGTAAAAGCGGCCGACTAGGATTTGCCGTGTGTCTGTCTAAGACGCTTCCCGACGTGGTTTGGCAACGCGGGAACGAGAATGAAACGGCGCGAAAGGAGAGAGAGAAGAGGAGCCAACGTATACGAAGCGAGCAAAAGAAAGCCCAAGACGTACGCGGATGGATGTGGAAACGGCGTGAACGCAGGAGGCAATAAGAGCGAGAAAGAGAAAGGAATAATATCCACCACCGCGCGCCAAAGATCATAACTCATAGCCCATTAAGAGACCTCGAACTGCCTGGCTGCCACTTTGATACAGTCCGGGGCATCAAAGACATTCCGCGCGCACGGTACTCCTGGTCTGCGATAAATCTCAGAACGGACGATTACGCCGACTTGAACGGCGAGCTGCCACGTCGGCGGAATCGGAGCGCGTCCTTATAGACGGAGGGACCGATTATTGAGAGGAATGGTTTGTCGAACTGGAGAGATGCGCGTCGCTTCGAGATCGGACTTGGGAGTCGTCTGAAGGGAAATGATCCGTTGCTAAGGTGAATAAGATCCGAACGAGTGACGCCGTTGTCGAATAATCGAAAGGATTTCTTTACGAGGATAATATTTTACGATTTATATCGATAACACACAATACATTTCGTTGCAATACATTAAATAACTGTAAAACGATTAATGTGCGAGTATATGGATATAACTGTAAATGAAATAATGTGTGGAAGAGGTGCACACCTGAGGTGTTATTGCAAATTGAAGAATTGTAAGATTTGGTGATTTTGAAAATCCAAGTCTTATATAAAGTAAACTGCTATTCTCCGAGATTACAGCATACGATATTAGATAGGAGTTCATAGGAGTATTTGATGGTAAGCGGATAGGTAAATAGGGTATTCGCCGTGAAGCCCGTTATACCGCGCACGAAGCCTTGAAAATGCCGTCAAAGAAGTTCTAGTCGACAATGCGGTCCGAAGCGATATCGGTGTTGTTGCACCGATGAGGAACTCTCGCGTGACGATAGTCGATTGCAAAATTGACTTCACTATACCTTCGTTTTATCTATCGACTGATTACGTACGCCTCGATACGCCGCGATTAATTTCATGCATTAATTTGTTTTATGTTCACGCTTCGATGATTGATTAATAGTGACGAGAGAGTTGATTACATCCCGCGGAATATTGAAAATTCACGCACGGCTCGGTTAATGCAGCAGAATTTCAATTACGGGCGAAAGGGCACTGGTATGGAGCGACTAATGTCTTGCGAGTGCGAGATTATTAGCGCGGTAGGTGGTCCCGATGATTCCTTGTGTTTGGACATTCGTCCCTCGCGCCGTGCTGTTCGTCCACGCTCGTCGCGCGTTTGTCTCGCTGGAATGGTAATTAGCTGACACGCATAATCGAAGGAGTATGCGACGGGGCACGTTAACGACGTCTAAGAGCTTCGGATACGGCCGATACAAATGGCTCCGCATGCGGGACGCTGCGCGTCATTAATCCTCATTGCGGGCTGAGGGCCGAATTAGACGTTGCGGTTTAGTAGGACATGATTAATATACGGTGCAACCGGTCGACCGGTCGATCGTCAACTATCTCGAAGACAGACAAGATGACGGACGTGTCGCCTGCGTCGCCCGTCGAATTGCTCAACTTATTATAGATGATCTACCGCATTCCACGAAGATCATCACTTCGCCTCCTTTTTGGCCTCTCCTCTCGCTATACCGCCGTGATCGCGCGCGCTAGACGTCTTAAATAGCTTATAATCGAGAGTCAGTTAGCCTGTAGACAGAGAACTTCCGGAGTAGGCATTTAGTTAACAGACAGCGCTCTCGACGAGATATGGAGCGGGTGAATGGTCAAATTGATTCGAGTATATCGCCGCATTACGCCGTCGATGCCGATCTCGCGAGCGCACGCCGCTGCGTTTTTCACGGTCCGCAGCGGAGTTAATATGATTAAATTTCCGGATTGCGTCGGATTTGTATGTGATACGCTGCGTAAACGAATCAGTAATTCACTCACCGTGCGCGATGCGGCCCGACGTTTCCGCTATCGAAGCTGGAGCTCGCAGTGATGTCCGCATCGGGAATCGCGCCCGATTCCATTCCCAGGGGTGCGATACATTGTGCTGCAAATAAAGGAAATTGCTTCAATTATACATTTGTCTCGAATAAAAACAGATAAATGATATAATACCTCGGATGTAAACCTCATTTTAGAAAGTATGTTCAAATTAACCATACATGAGTATATGCAGGTATACGATACGAAATGCTTCAATGATGTAAGTTAACATGACACGTTCTCTCAGTTGAATTTCGAGACAATTTTTCTTGAACAATCTGAACAAATATTAATTTTTATCAGAATTTTTAGTTTTTTGATATTATAAATATATATGTTTACAAGATATAGCTTTGTGCTTCAAGAATAAATCAAGTACGAGTAAAATATATTTATACGAGCTTTTACAGTAGTTAGTGCGTAAATAATATGTTTGTATAGTAAAGTAATAATTTGCAAACAATTGGAATGTACTTACCAATGAAGTAAACTGCAAATGTTTCAACTTTAGATTTGAGTCCTCTTCTGTATGCAAATCAAGTACAGTTTGTTTGTACTTGTCTTTCGAACTAAAGAGGACTTAACGTTTGCAGTTAACTTCATTGGTAAATACATTCCAATGGTTTACGAATTATGTCTTAATGCCTTATAAATGTATTATTTACGTATAATTAATAATTTCAGAGGTATTTTATTTATATTTAAATAAAATATGTATACTTATAAAAAAAAGTATTTAATTTTAAGATATTAAAATATTTTATTCTTGTTTTCAATTTTTAATTATTTAAAGATGTTATATAGTTTTAAACTGTTTTAATAAAAACAAAATGTATTCAGATTCAAGACATTAAAACGTTTAAAATTGAAAAAATTGTTATTATTAAACATTTGTTTCGCAAAGATGCGTTTTAAACGTAACTATCTTATTGCACTCTTTGTACCGTCAAATATCAAGTTAAAATAACAGTTGAAATGAAAAGATCATTTGACGTTAAATGCAAAATAAAGTCTAACAAAAAATATCATGTAGCATAGGTTTATAACCACCAAAGGTCATGTAATAAAGTTGATACATCGTTTGTCTCGCATCAACGATATGCTCTTTTCAGCTTGAACTTTCCGTCGTCATTAAAAGTTGTTTTAAACAAGCTGGGTTTTCGCGAGAGTCGTGTTGCGCCGTTTGCGCCGTTATTTTCAGTGAGAACTGGAGTTTATCAGGCTTTCATTATACGCTTGAACGTCCTGGGGCTACTTTTTTCGAGGCCAACGCTGGTAAACCGCGCACGCCGCTCGAAAATGATGAAAAAGGCATCACGGGCGCCGTTCTGGAGCGCCGTATTTATCGCTCAGGGAATCGCGCGTTCCGCGATAATTACGACGTTTAACACGATACCGAGAACGGATTTCCATTTGGAATTGAAGAAAAATAAGTGCTGGAGAGATGACTTGAAATTACATATCCGCACAAGCTTGCCAACGATCAAAGCGGCACTCGCGAATGAGAACGGCCATCGCACCTTGAGAAGAGCTCAAAGCAGATCTATTGGAATAACATAAGATCATGCCAGGGTTCCCGGGAAACGAGCGGATGATATATAGTTCTTTAACAAGAAATCGCGGCAAAACGGAGCGGTGCTTTAGTAAACTTGATAGATCCGTGTAGAAAATTCAACTTCCGATGGCCCTATAACGACAGCTGTTTCCTGAGCCATCGTCGGAATCGTCGATTATCGAGCTCGTTTATTCGTCCAACGATCTTAAATCCACAAACTTTTCTTCCGACCGCTTTCTTCATCGTCGCGGATGTCTGGCGTAAATAAGAGAGTTGTAAACATTTCTCACTTCTTCCAAACGTGGCCGAAGTCTCGGCTTTGAATAAGATGACAATAAAATAAAAATTATTCGATAAAATATTCATTTACTTTGACTAAATAATAATTTTTAATCAGCTAATTAACGAGTTGTGAAAATGAGCAAGTTCAATATTTCTGAATAGTTGAACCTCTAGCAAATCATAAGAGAGAGAGAAAGAATAAAAAAGACGTAATTAAACTAAATTTCTAAAGATTATTGAATGATGTGTCAATTATAGAAGTTTTAAATAAGAACCTAACCGATAATATTAAGATTAATATTTTTCAAGTTTTAATTTATATTGTTTTCTTATATATAGAGCCTTCTCACCATTCTCTATTTAATTTATATATTTTTATCTATCTTTCACTCTTTCTAATTCTTCAAATAATTATAGTATCCATTATATAGACATATACAACAAAAATTGAAGATATAAAAATATACTGAGAATAATGTCTCTATTTTTCGCTATTCGTTTCACTATTCCGGGAGAGCAGGAAACAATTACGCACAGGAATTTCTGGTAATTATCTCCAGCTCTACGTCGTCTAAAAATATTCGGGGACCATCTTGAGCTTCATTGAAACGGCAAAAAACGCATTGAGACAAATAAATCTCATAATCGGTGCTACCCAGCAGTATCGATCTGAAGATTCCCGGAGATCGATCGTCTTGGCGTCGCGTTCCGATATTCCCTTCGATGCACATCCGATCCGGCGACGAAAGGCTTAGACTTCGCGAGATCGCCCCCGACTAGTTAGGGTAGGCAGACAAGTTCGATTCTCGTATTTATAGACATCCTGGAAAAGAGTGCAGGAGCGGGAGAAGAAGAAGAAGAAGAAGAAGTAAGTTATGCGACGTTTGGCCCGCCCCAGCCACTCATTCGGCGACCATAATTCTCAGGGAGTGACAGCTCCGAACGGAAGGGTGTGTGCCGCCCTCCATCCGCGAGAAGAGGGAAATTGAATGCCTTCGCAACCCCTCTTCACCTAACGTCGCTCTCTCGTCTTCTCGTCCGCTCTCGTTCTCGCTCTCCTCCTTTAACCGCGTCACTGTCAAACTGATAACCGCTTCTTTCCAGAGACGGCTCCTCTCCGCGAAACCCGAGACAACCACGAAACGGTCGACGAACAAGCCGCGCCTGGAGGAGAACGCAATACGTTCGAGGCGACGTAAGAGAGATTGTAATAGAAAAATCGTAATAAATTCTGAGAGAAATTCTTCCGCCAGGTCCGTTGCTTTTGTATTTGTTGTTACTTGATAGTCTGAGAGTATCGCGAACGTGCCATCTTTCTCCGCCTCCATTTCGTATGTTCCCATATACGCAACATATATTCTGCGTGTTACGTCTAGTTGATAAACGATTTTCCGCAAATCTTGAAATACCGAAATGGTAATTGAAATGTCTTGGCGTTGAATCAGACTTCCACGCTTAAGTTACAAGTTGAGGCAGCGATGAAGGCTTGCGCGATTTGTTAGAGATCTACGAATTGCGCAATATCGTAAATCTTCTCCTTTACAAGAACGGATCTCCTGCTCTGTGCCCGTCGTTTGTCCTCTCTCGCGAAGCATTTACGTCGCACTCGAGTAGCGAAACACTCCTTCTTCAAGCAATTGAGAATGGTTCTGAATTAACCTTTAACATAGCGTAAGTCACGCTTTATCTACAAGGCGAGGCTGACTTTAATAATTTAGTACGTATAATCTCTGTGTATAGCCTGGCCATACGGACTTTCAGTTTTTCTTTATAATTAAAAAAAAAGCGTACAACGTATATAATTTACTGTAATACACAAGCGGATACTCATTGTAGATCTACACGCATCACACGTCTCGTATAATTTTGTTCCCACATCCCGGATGAAGTCAAAGATATCGCCTTTGATAGACGAGTACGATGAGTAATTAGCGCGGCTTTTATAATAATGGCAAAGCAAATTGCACAGAAGACTAACGAATCTCTCGGCAAATTAGGGAAGAAAAATAGAGGAAGTGTGGTGAAGGTAGACACCAACAACGGGCTTTTCTATCTCGGTGAATTTAATAATTCGCATCACCCTTCCTTTGTTAATTCCAGGATTATTATTAATGACGGCGCACCAAAGTCGTGGTCGGCTTTCGGTACACTTACTCGCACTTCTCTTCTCAGGCGCGAATGTAAATTAATTACGCACCGGGACTTTCACGAAAAACATATTAAACTTCCCCATCTCATTGTAGCGCGATATTAGCGCATAAATCATGGCTCGCATCTAATCCTTGGATTAACTCAATCTTTGTTTTTTTTTTTTTTATGTCAAAATATCTCGACAAAAAAATGATCATGTACGAGCTGCCTCTCGCACACATAACATATCTTAAATATTATGAAGATTCAGAAAAAAATTCTACTACATTGTGCGTTCTGTAATATTAAAAACTTTCTTGCAAAATGTTATAATGAAATTACTATGTAGTCGTCCAAAAAATACAAATTTCATTTCAAATGCTTCAAGACGTATTTGTTACGTCGTTATGCGGTATGTATATCTTTACCAACGTGACCGCAATACCGGGATTTAGAATTTAATCCAGATGAAATTCTACGCGAGATGTAACTTGGAAACTGCTCGCGTGTTAGTGATAATCAGCTTCTCAGCACGACGGGACTTAGTACGTTATGTTTGCTCAACGGAATTAGCAGGTGGACACCTGCCGCAAGGTTTTCCCCTTTCGACTGTAATGCCGCGCCCGTTTTCTGGGCATCGGTGAAATTAGAATGAATGTTTGTAAGAGCGTCGACCCCGAAAGAAGTTCGTGCTTGCCCCCTAGGTAATGCGCTGCACCCTTTAGGGCCATGAAAGCCGAGGCGCGGTTTCCTCGGGTATTGTCAGACTTGGGGAGCCATTTTCGCCTCTTTCAGAGAAAACAAACATTCGTTCTAGATGGAAGGTAACTCGCGTCGACCGAAAACGCGCATGCCCGTCCTTCTGGCGCCGCGACGGCTGGCAGAACGGAAGTACTACTTTTACACCGACCCTTTCGTCCCACCTACTTCTCCAAGGTCCTACTTCTCTCTCTCTCTCGTTCTTCTCGTCCTATCCACTGTGCACGCATCTTTTTCTATCGTGACCGTTCCACCCTTGAAACCCCCTATAGGCGTGGGTTGGAAATCACCGTCTCGAGTTGCGTGCGTTACTTAGACCTCGAGGGTCGAGAGTGCAACCCCTTTGTACGGGGTTCGTGCCTTCGTGGCCTGGATTTATCAAAACTAACCAGTTTTATTCTCTGACGTGTCTGACGTTAATAGATACGAAGAGAGGCAGACGCTGTACAATGATGTTGCTTCGTAAGAATATTTATGTATAATAGTTTTTTATTTTTAGAAATCTACAATACAAAATCAGGAACATGTACACAGATATTATTTATAATGTGATTTATTTTTCTATTTTGAAAGAAAGAATATAGAAAATGTATATAATTGTATATAATATTATCATATAGATATTAGTCGTCTATCTGAAATTTTCTCGTGAATTCTTAATAATCTTTTACACACACACGCAGGTGGAAAGAGTCAGCTAAAAATGTAAATTCTTCCTCGAATGAAGAACTTTGGTCGTCGTTTAATTCTTTCGTTCCAGCTGATACCAGTGTACGAAGGGTTTCAGAAACCCTTCATATTTCGTATAGTTGGGTACGTGGTGTTTGCTTTCGTGAGTTAGCCTTATGAAAATACAGATCTGCTCTCGTCGGATTGACGTACGTCCTTCGAACCCGAAAGTCGGGGATTATTACACTCGACATCGCTAGTCGACGTTTGACAGTTGACGTCCTTTCAACGCGTCAAGCACGAGATATCCCTCAAATTCTCCCCAGATTCGTCCTCGTTGCTCGATACATTCCGCAATGCCGCGCCGCGCCGGGACGTCGATCGCGATGAAGTACGAAAGGGTTTATCGCGCCGCGGCGAAAAACCACAATGATCGTTCTCACTCGTACATTTCGAAGCAAAAGATCTCGATAGCCCGAGGAATAGATATATCGCCAAAAAATAACGATTCGTGATCGAGAGAACGCGGAAAGCCGAGGATTATTTCGCTCGGCGTCTTCCGAACTGACGCCCTTTCAACATGTCAATCCCACTTGATTCTCCCGATTCATCCTCATTCGCCGATGTACCCAAAGACCCGCGCCTTTGCTGAGACGCGGGGTTAAGTCGATTGCACTCAAGGCGATTTATCCGGAGTCGTTAGGGGCGAAGAGATATCTGAAGTTCGTGTACGCGGGCGAGCGTAAACTGTCGGTTCTGGCGCGTGATCAGGCTGAACGTGGAGATCGGAGTCAGCTCGAGGGTAAAGAACAGATGTCGGAATACCAGCTTGGGAATGTTTACGTCGCGGGGATTTTATATCCGAGAGACATACGACATACACGTGCAGAAAGTGCTGGCGGTGCCTTTGTTGTACGAATAATCACGCCTTTCAAACAAGACTCGCAGAAGCGGAGTCAGCCGGTATTAACGGCTGCATTGAGTGTACAAAGGAGTGACAAGTTGTAATGATAACCGAGATATGTTTTGATAACTGTATCTGCGGAGAGTATACGACTACGAGAGTATATTTGTGCGTTTGTATATAGGTGACTGTACAAATAATCCGCTAATCTGCATATACAAGCTGTATAATCATCTCATTTATAATGCTTCGCGTAACTACATCAGGATATTCGTGATTAGGCTCAACTTCAATATTGTGATATGCAAAATGCACGCTATGCTATATTTATTTTAAAAATATATACCATACATGTGATATATATATATATATTGAATTAGTTCAGTTTACTTGTAAAATTTTTCTCTATACTATCCTAAATTTATTCTAGCGTTATTGCAATAACATTGCAACGTTGCTGCAAACTTTTGCCCTGCATATAGGTTCCGACTATCTTCTTATATGTAATTCTTATAACTCTTTTATTACTGTAGAGGTTTGGAATGACTTTTAAATTATTTCAATTTGAAAATCAATATTTTTTAATGCACAAGATACTTCGTATCGTTGCCTGGGTTGGCGACAGAGCGTGTACGAAGGGCAATAACGTGTTAATTGCCGCATTGTTATGTTAATACGCTGAAGACTCCAGTAATAATTTCGTCACCAGCACGCTAGGGCCTAATGGATCCGTAGATAATTGGAAAGGAGGGCTGAGGACCGAGAGGGTAACAGAGGGATGACAATGTCATAACGCGGAAGGGCTCTGTTGCGTGACGGTTTTCCTCCCCGAATACATTCCCACCGTCTGTTTTCGATGTGTCCTCGATGCGACAAATATACATACATAGGAAGCATGTTACCATATTATATGCATTTCATTACGTATATACACGTATTAATTTGCAACGACGTATTAAAATTAATGCGTTCACGTGTACGTTCGTAATTTATTATATATTTAAAAGCTGAATCGTATTGCGACGTATCTATTCATTCAGTCTCATCACTAGCTACGTCATCGTAGTTGCTGTTAACAATGAGTCTCGTGCGGCATGCAAAAAAAAAAAAGCGACCGTTCACCACATGTGTCGCTCTCGCGTTTAAATCTTGCTACGTCAGATACATCCCTCTCGGATGACGCATCTGTACAATTGCCTATCCTATCACTCCGACTCTTCAGCACACTCGTCCGCTCGTACACTTGCACGTATACACTTTCGCGTTTACCCCCGCAATTACGTGACACCGACACAGAACGCACGAGTTATTCTCGTCTATGCACGCGTCTACACACCAACCATCCTCGATATAGACAAAATCGAACGCACCCTCGCATGCACGGACGCAGGCAAGCACCTATAGAGGGTGTGCAGTACGCGCAGGCAATCCGACCAACGTGCAACATGTTTATGTATCGCCGGTAACATTAACATTGCAATTTATGCACGCTTCAACTGCTCGGAGACCCCTTTCAGCTCTCCCCGATCGGCCACAGCTGACCGGCTCGCTTAACACAACCGCGAATTTACCGACGCGGTTCAATGTACAAGTTCAGTCACCGCGGGGGGTCCGCAATCGTCTCCCCTTCGGTCTCCTTCCAACTTTCGTACGAGGCTATTTATATTTCGGCGTTCGCGTTCGGTGCTCCTCTTATGCAGAGCACACGCCAACCCACCTACGCTCGGACGCCTCTATGGATCTTTCGGTGACCGGTATTCGGAGCGCGGTTCTATCGGATTCCTGCAAGTATGGTCGAATAAATTTGACATGCGCTGGGTCCTGCTTCTCTTATACGTGAATAAAAAAAAACCTGACGATATCTCTGCCGTGACTATCTAGCTCGCGATGCTTTTATTATATTACTATAATTACAATTAAGTGAGAAGCTATTTTGATTATTTTGTTAAATTGCATTTGGAAGTATAGGTATCCGTAAGATGCACTTTTCCTTCTAAGAGAATGTTGCTTTATAATTGTCGCTATTCTGTTTGTTATTTCAAAGTATTATGTTGAGCTGCTTTGATAACCGGGTAGAATTTAATTAGCGAAGTTTGTGCTATATAGTTGTTTTCCCGGATTAGACTGGCATGCTCAAGTATAAGTATAAGCAGGATCAAAGGTAGCCTAAGTATCGGCTTTGAGGTCAAATAGTATGCCGCATAGGTTCCAAGAGTTAGAAGAGTTAACATCGACTTTCCTGATTTAGTATGTTCCCGTTGTACGGATACCTATATTTAGCGTGTAAGTATAAGCCGATTACTGTACACTTATAAACTTTATTATGCTATCATTGATAAAGTTGTCAGGATTCTTGCGTTGTAACTCTTGTTTATAACTTTTATTAAATATTCATTATATAATGGACTCTTTATGAGTCTAATTTTGCAGGTTAAAGTCACATGACACATCAACATTATATGGCTTTACACTTATAACGCAAAGTCCATATTTTGAAAACTTCGCGCTCTGTACAACTCGAATCTACTCATTCATCCAGGGAAAAAGATAGTGCACATTATAGTGAAACCGAATCGAGACCATCATGATCCATCTTTCGATCCCGCTCGAGAAATTCTTCGGGTGCGAAATACGTCCCGTATACGTAAGTTTCGAGCTCGATTTCACGAACGAGTACCTAAAAGCCTTCCCCGGAGCTGACTTCGGAACTCTTGGTGGATACTTTGCAAGTTTCTCGCCCTGTTTACCTGACACGAGGGTGGCTTGGGCCGCCGGAGTCAATGGGATGGAAACCAAACCGAGTAGAAACCGAGCCCGAGGTTTAATGTAAGGGCAACGCGGTATGAGGGAGGGCATCGGGATGCTTTTCTGTTTTTATCGAGTAAAACTGCGGGAGGAAGAAGCACCCACCTTGGAGTAAAATTATACCTTGGATGTAAACACGTATTTCAATCATGATCCCACCACGATCTTCTGATCTTGCAAAAAAGGAATCGATTCTCTGTTGTTAACGAATAAATATGCTATCTTATCACTAGTTCAATAACTAACAATACTTTAGTTACTGATTCTTTTTATTATAAATTAATTTAATTCAAAAATACTACTAATCCACTTTTATATTAAAGAAAACTTTATTTTATTTTAACAAACGTACAAAAATGAACAAAATATTTCAATAATAACTAATAATTTAATAGATAATGTGACAGTACAGTGTATACATCTTTCAAAACCTAATTAATGCTTGTGACCGTTTAAAAAAACACAGTTTATTTATAAAAATTAATTGTGTACTTTTTGTTAGTATACACATAGTAGTTAAAGTATTAATTTAATAATTGTTGGCTTAAAACCATCATTATTTAAGCTGTCATTAATATCAATAAGGAAATATGTATGTAAAAATTCGATTTAAAGTTTGAAGCTATTTCAAATTGGATTGGATTAACATCACGTCTACTCACATATGTCTATGGAACGTCCGCCGCGGAAGCAGAGGATCAGCAGGTAAAAGATGAGGCACGTCTGCAGGTAGTCCATGGTAGCGTCGATGGTCCGCGAGCCTGTGGTCATCGAACTCTCATAACCGTTCCTGCAAAAATAAAATTCCAAAAGAAAATCACGCAGACCCATACAAACAATCTTGGCATTACGTAGAACAGAGTGATTAAACGCGATTCTTGAGAAGGCGTCTTGCCAGGCATTGAAGCAGGAGAGGGTTGGAAGAGGACGAGAGGGTGAGAGGGCCGACAAGGAGACGCGACGTGGACGTAGAAAAAGAGTCTGGAAACGGCCGTTTCGGCCTCCCTGCGCTTTTCGCCAGGGTGAAATGGCGCGGTTCTCGTACCGGACAGATATACGACCGGTACAGGAGCTACAGACAAAGAGCTACATTCACGCCAGCAGCCATTACGCGTCATTATCGAGATTAGGATCGGCCGTTCGGCGCGAAAGAAGAAGACGGAAAGAGCGAGAGGCTCACTGAGGATGCTGCAGGCCGGAGGAAGAACTACGGAGAACGCCGTGGGGCTCTGGCTGGTTTCTTCTCTCGTATGCGAGGGGGCGAGCGTACCGGATAGTCGGGTGATACCGGGGATTTCGCGGGGAAAGGGAACGCGCGAGACCGTACTTTATTCACGGTGATGCCGTTGCGGCGCGTAGCGTAAGAAAGAAAAGCGAAAGGGACCATACGAGAGACCTCACTTTTTGGCTAATTAATAGGGGGAAGGGGTTGTGGGGTTCCTCGACTACCGTCGGCCGTTCCCCGATGCTTATCTGCCAAGCTTAGAGAACCCTTCCTGCGACTCATTATTTCACGACGAAAATATCCGTAGCGATAAACCGTGGCGACCGACGACGTTTATATCGCACTAAGATCACGGATTCGTGGATTTCGAGAACTTATTTTGGATTTTCGACTGCAAACCAACAATACTTTCGTAATTGATGACAAGTGTATCATTTCACAAATATAGATCTGATTTTATATTAACAATTTCTAAGACGAAGCCTCGACGTTCTCAATGTGCTTTATGTTAGAAATTAGATAAAAAGAATATTGTTAAACGGCTGTCTCTCTTTGAATTACTTCCGAAGAATGCTTCAATGATTTTGTGTAATCTTTTCCGACTCAATACTCGATTGGTGCGGAGACTATCGATACATACACAAGTGGCTGAATTGGATTATCCAGCCGATAATTAAGACGCTATTCAAACGGTGAAGCGGTTGCGTATATGCTGGTACCCGTGTCAAGCATAGTACATACGATCACAATGCACGCGATCGATTAGTCGACATAGTAATTAAGGTCACAGAGTGCAACCAACCTTTAACCGCTCAGTCGACTGATTGTGTGTCCGAGACATATGTCATTCGTTTCTTAGATGATTAGATCACACAATCGTGACGTATAATTAATCATTAGGTCTGTTGATAATCTCGTCGTAAGTAGACGCGCGATCTAATACGGCATTCGTGTGCCTCGCCGTTCCCTGCAGCGACCGCATCACCTTGCACAACGTTTCGAAAGTCCTTTCTTACACACTACGTATGCCAACTGTAATCTATTATAGAGAAGAATTATATGGAAAATAAGAGAGCGCTGGTGTACTCACGTGAGTTAATTGTATTATCGATCGGCATTTCGCATGACTTAATTTTTAACTTACTCTTAATGCCTCATAGGCACGTTGTAAATAGAGAGTTATTTATTTCCTCGTAATTACGGAGATTTCATTATGTCCACATTTCTGAATTGATATACACTTCTGCCTGAGGCAAGAAGTGTTATGCATTTATTAATATGCTGCTACTTATCTCAGTCTGTTTGTTTTTTTTTTTTTTTTTGGATAATCGCCATTCCGAGGAGGAAGAACGAGCAGCATTTCGCGTCGCGCAGACGGTATATTTTTTGTACCCTCTTTCTCGGATTAAATCCTCTTTCAACTGTTTTTGGTCGATTATTTATTCCAACGCAAACATCGGCATCGGCGCCAACGCAACCACGCGAGCCTTCGCGTCCGGAACGAAGAAATCATGCGAATTTAGTGCCCCGTTTGTTCCAGCTTTCTACAATACGCACACTGCCATCTTTCATTCGCTCGAACTGCCACGCAGCCCCTGTTCGGCCACTCGGTTCCACTGTGTGCCGCTGCATAAGGTGCCCTTGTGCGCACTTCGAATGCTCGATTTGCATGGCATTCGTCTCTTCATTTTTGCCGAGTGTATCGTGCGCTCGTCGTGTTGAGCTCGCGAGCCAGGTGCATCGGTGCTTAAGTGGAATTAACGTGAATGATGGGGCCCAGATAAAGCTACATCCGCCTGTACAGGCTCACGAGCGTATTTTACGAGTGAATACACATGAATTTGTTCAGCGAATCAGCGAATCAATCATGCCGCTTCGATTACGTTCGATATACGTACAAAGCATAAGCTTGTAACAGCGGATTTTTCTAATCTCTGTATTCTACAGTAACCCACATATTTATATAATTCCATTAAAAAGCTTGGCTGAAACCAGTTTTGAGAGAGAGAGAGAGAGAGAGAGAGAGAGAAGAGGAAGAGATACGGTTGAATAGATTAATCTTGAAAATTAATCTGACATTTGTAACGTTGGATTTATAACTTTAATAAAAAAAAAACCTGCATATTCTTATTCACACTATTTTTGATCTAAATATATTAGATCAAATTCTGTCTATAAATCTTTATAACAAGATTTATATGTTCTTGATAAATGAATAGTGCAATTTTTTAAACTTTATTAAAAAAGAATAAACATTGATTGAAGGAAATAAATCTTTACCTTCTGTGAAAAATTAATCGTCGATTTACATTTAAAACAATTTTTTAAGACATTTCCTGCATATTATCGCGCTTGTAGTTACAATACTTGTGTACAACAACATAATAAAAACGAATTTTAATAAAGTTAACTATTATGCATTTTTATTGAATTGTTGCCTTTACTGGTTTTTATATTAATTGTCATACTTATTTAAATGAATTAAAAATGCACACATTTTTAAACCAATATTCAACAAGCTGCTTGCACGTTTCGTTCGGCTAGATAATTATTTTCCTTGATATTCAAACTTAAATTAAAAGCCAGAAGAAGTATTCCCATTTGTGTGTGTGTGTGTGTGTGTTGTGTGGAAGTATAGTACGCGTTCTAGAGTCGGCTTGGCTCCGTTCCCAACGTGTCATTTCGAAGGTGGTGTGAATGGGAGAATAGAGGGAAGGAAAGTGCGCGCGGCTGCACAGGTTTGCAGCTACGTATACGAATACACTTTAATCTCCACACTTACAACGTTTCCGGATCGTTAAACGCCGTTCGTCGACGAACTCTTGAGTACGGCCGAAAAATTCCAAGCTCGATCTCACCGTTCGCGAACGGCTTTAGTCATGGCGGAAAACGCGTCATTTTCTCGTCGAAAAGTTTTCGACGATGCAGAGAAAAAGGTTTGGAAAACTAGAAAGTAAACAATTCTGCATATACAAGTGTACAAAGATTTATTTTTGCAAGATGACAGGAGAGAGAGAGATAAAGTTTTTGAAAGATATAGCATTATACAATGTATGTGTGTATACATACCTAATTTGCTTAAACTTATTATTTATTTAAAAACATTTATAACAATGAAAAAAATGTTCATTCATTTGATATTAAAATGTATGTTTCGGTTTGTAAAGTGTGACGAAAACTGTGTTTTGCTTATGATTAGCAATATTTATGGTTATTAATTGTAATAAATATAATTTCAAGAAATATTTAATATATTTAAAAAAAAAAACGTACGTCTTGCGTTCACGGATTTCCGGGCGATAAAATTGCCTTTTACAGAAATTCCTATGGCTAAGCGAGAAATTTGTGTTCAAAGTGCCTTTCCCGTCTTTCCCGGAGGAAACTTGCAATTCTTAGCTGACGAGATTTACGGTGGATGTAGGAGAGGCAAGCATGGTGCTCTTTTGAGCGCTGTTTCCATCGTTTGGGCGCATAAATTTGCGCGCGAATTCGTGGAAAGTACCGCGTACACGAATATGCGACGACGGTCTCGAGAGCTCGCGCAAATTAAAACTCGGCGAAGTCGTCCTCACGTAATTGCTGGGGCGCGCCGCGACTTATTTTTGTAGAACTCCCTCCTAAGGATGTAGTCGTCGACGCGAAAGAAATTACGAAGCGGTGTTTATTTTATACCATCATTTTAATAAAATAACTAGAGGTGAAGAAATATTTAAAACGGTGACAAATTTTCAAAGAACTGTTCTGTTACATTATAATGATATATCTGAGTATTTTGTTTTTCAATATGCAAATAAAACTTATTTGGAAAGTTCGTTATTTTCTTAAATTTTTTTATGATTCCGTATAATTCATCATATCATATACCTATTATACTGGATTTTTTTTTTTTTAAATCCAAGTTGAATAGCAGCATTTACATTAAATTAGCTTCCATGATATTATCTATAATCTACAACATGTTTTTTTATCTAGCTTTTAATACAACTTTAATACTTGAGGGAGTTAGCTACTATTTAAATTTATCGAGGAATCCATTTTTTGATGAACTTTAAGCTCTGCCACCGATATGCAACTTGTTACCTAAATCTTATTAATTCACAAAGTTACGGTAATAAGTTTCGGGTCTTTGACACTTGAATATTTTCTGCTCAAAGCGCAGAAGTTAGCGGTGATCCGTATCTCCTTCCGCTTACGTATTTCTGTCCGGAGTTCGTACGGCTAATTTCCATGAAATCATTCGGTCATCCGGTGGTCTTCAAAGAGCGTCTTGATCGACTCGTGGACGATCATTTGCTCATAAATAGACATCATCAAGCATCACAATCCTCGAAGCGGCGTTTCTAACGCGAGAAAAAGAAAAGTCATGCAAGTCCGACTAATTACGAGGGTCCCTCTGGCTACTGTGTGCTGTTGGTGCTGTGGCTGCTGTTGCTGCTACTGATGTTTATCTTTGCGAGCGATGGGAACCCAAGATGGCAGAGCATCTCCCATTTATTCAGCGCAAGAACCGGTACGCTTCTCCGGTAGGACGAGAAAACGACTTGTGGCTGTTGGCCGTGCCTGCCTCGGGATATCTGCATCTCGTTCCACCGCCTTTCCTGAGCTTCGAACCGCAATGCGTCCGTAGATTAAAGCCGGTTCTGTATTAATTTCGTGCAGTCTCGTAGCTTCGGGTGCACACTTTGTCTTCCGATTGGTCTACACACTCAAACCGGACGAATCGCACCCTGAGCGCGAGGTGATGCCTTCGGCGGTTAATGCAATGGACTTTAACGACGACATCACCGCATTATCTATTCAGTTATGTTCGAGAATTGTCCAATCTGTACTAATTATTATTAATTAATTAAAGTATCATCAAAAACAGATATGCCATATACACAGCCTTAATCTCAAAGTATTAGGCACCTTATTAACTATAATTTAACGTTTTAGTTGACAAAAATGTATGACATTTATTAAATTTATCTCCTGTTTCAAGGAGCCTTTAATTTTGCATATAACGCTGGTAATTAATATCATAGAAAACGAGTAAACAGGTAAAAGAATTTCAAATAAATGAAAAATATACAAGTGCTTAGTACTTTTGGCCGAAGCTGCACTTGTTTTAATTTGATTAACAAAAAGAAGAAATTTATCATCTTAAATTGATGTTAAGACTATTTCAATTACTATCTGCAAAAAAGTATGTAGTTTTCTTTAAAATACAAATATTGGTAGGAGGGTGACCGCGGGGTCAGACTATAGGGGTAAGTAAACTAATCAACGCTACGTTAAAAACAAAACACGCGAGACACGCATAAACGTTCTGAGCACGCAGCAGCGACTGCCGCTCAGTGACATCTCATTACAAACTCATCTATGGTAGAAGTTACGCTACAATTTCAAAAAATCGTTCACGTAAGTAAATATTTTGTTCTTAAAGATTTTACATTCATATGTAGTTGTCCGAGATATTTGATTTCTGTTTAGATAGTAAGTGTAGTTCTTACTTTAATAAAGTTCAATAGATCATTCAGTGTGTGTATGACGACTCTTATAACCTTTTCTTAAAACTTTTTGGAGTGAAATCTCACATTAAAAAATAAAAATACAACTTTTGAAAAAGAGTGAAAATATTTCACTTATTTTATTCCTTTAAATCGTTAAAGTTGACCATTAGGTTAGAAAATCTGTCATTCGCTGTGATCTCATTTTTTTTTCAAAAATAGCTGTATTTTTACTCTTTTCGAGATTCTATTTAAAAGAATTTAGAGAATATTTTTTTATTTTAAATGCACCTAATACAATAATTTTTGTAATTATATTATAAATAAAATAATATATAACATACATATACAAGGTATGCAAACATTTTTTTACACTTTTTTTATATTATAAAGTATGTTTATATTTAAAATTTATTTTATAAGGAAAGTATGTATTAAAAATATATTTTATAAAAATTTTATTAATATATAGCCAAAGATGTAGCTAAAATTCATTAATTTTCATTTTAATAATCTTCTAGTCAAACTACCCCCGAGGGTAGTTGATGATACACAGATGACATGCATTAGAAAAATGCATTTTTTCACATTAGTTTCCCCTTATTATAAAAATATTATTAGACAGTTAAATGTATATAGTATTCATTTTCTCGATAAGTAGGTATCTTAATTTTGTTTATAAAAATTCGAAATTGAAAAATGAGTCTACTAGCCCCGTTTTCCCCTATATTTCGTATATCTTAAAAAATAACGGGATTATTATTCACAAACGTTCCTTTTAAGATATATTATTCTACCTAAATGTATATAGAGGATTCGCGCATCACTGAGATATACTATATTTCACGTAGCATTAACGTTTGAAATTTATACCCTAGTATTTCATTCCGCTACAATCCCATCCGGTATCAAGTGGTACACATTCTACACAAGCCGAACATGAATTAGAAAGGAACATTTGTGAAATTATAAACACTAGAACAACGATTAACGTTATCTTTTATCTTTATTCATTGCGTTCACGAATTTTGTAATTAAAAAAAGTTCCATAATTACATCAACGTTTCCGATTTAATACGTTATTACTACAGGAAACCTCGGTGCTTGTTGCGTGCAGCGGCATAACTTCCAGAGATACAACGTGGAAGAAAAAGAGCACACTCTGAAGCTACAAAAGCCTACAAAGGAGCAATGGTGTGCGTAAACTCGTTCAAACTGACAGTGGCCTCGTAAAAATCCATTATTCCAATCTTCGAATCTTGTTCTCTGTCAGAGAGGGCATCCCGATGCGATCGAGACTGGTCAAAGCGCCCGTGGCGTTCCTCTCGTTAAGTCCGCGCTACCTCAACGGGGGGTGCCGTTCATAACTCAGCCGAAATATTCGCCTACATTCTGCGCGTGGTGTACGAGGTTAGGAACGCGCGTATGTATTGTAGGGCCAACTTTATCCACGCTGTATGTACATATATGCACGTGTATGCGTATGTATATACACATAAGTTCTTCCGTATGCATAGGGTTAGCAAGTACGTGCATACATGGTGACGTATAATGCACGCGACTAAGGCTGACCCTGCCAAGGAGGTTGAAGGTGGTGGCGTAAGGAGGGTTAGGCGACGGCGGCGGCGGCGGCGGCCCTCTGGAAGAGAGTCCTTCGGGGTGGCGGCGGTCGGTGTGTAGTAGAGCCATGAATTATGCAGTTCGCCGCGGGCTAGGGCTTCGTACACCAGCAAGTGGGAAGAAGATGGAGCGAAGGACTGCTGTATGGCGAATCAACCGGCGAGAATCTGGGAGAGAGACGACGATATACCCACACGGTCCAGAGCCACTTTACCCTCCTCATACTCCCTCGCGTTGCGTTCCATCTCCCTCTTCTTCGCCGTCTCCACCTGTGCCTCCACCTGAGTTCTCTCTGCCACTACCATCCTTCCACCTTCCACCTTCACCGACGCCGCCTCCTCGACGCTCGCACGCTACGCCGACACTTCGCTCCAGCCGATTGAAATTTTCATACCGGCACGTCTACCGTCCCAGTTTATGCCTCGAACAAGTGAAATGCACTGCCACCGTCTCGTGGCACCGACGTTCCCGCCACGCCATTCTCTCCATCTCTCCTCCCGCCATTGCTACGCTGCACAAATAGCAGGGAGGCCTCCTTGTCGTTTCCCTTCCCTCATCCGCGTCAGAAACTCTCTCCGGTTTTTTCTTCATGAAGGAAAGATTCGAAAGGAATGAGAGGCTCGATCCCTCACGCTAGGCGATAACCGACGAGATAAAGCGAACGTCGCGTCGCGTCGATACCCTCCCCTCAAGAACATTTACACTTTCTACCTTTCTACCTGCGTGGCAGATTTCACGCTGCATTGCTATGTACGTACATTATGATACGTCCGATACGACAAAAATTTACAATTGCTTTGCGAGGCACGCGGCTATCAATTCCACTTTTTTTCCGCGATACTGGAAAAAAAAAACGCCCCTTTATGTTTGTTTGACATGCACCGAACGAATGAACAATCGAATCGTTAAATATTCCAACGTAACTCCCCATGGTAACAGGCGAGAATCACTCCCCGCTACAATCGACTGAAATTTTCATGTCAGCCCGTCTGCCGTCTGGGTTACCGGTCGAGAGAGAGAAACAAATCGAATCCTTACTTTAATTTTGTCTCTCTCTCTCTCTCTTCGTTCCATTTACAGGACATTTACCTTTCATTGTTCCTCCGTTCGAGTCAGAGATAAACCCTTTCTTTTTTGTCTTCGTACCAATATAACGGGCGAATATAGTCGCGCTGATATTCTCGAAGGTGCTTTTGCTGTTTGTATTATGTACTTTACTATGCAGATTTCAGCGTTAGCTTCTCGTGTAATGGCGCACCAACGATGACGCGATTGGACGAAAGGGCGTTAATGATCCAGTTCAGACTTGGTTTGTCCTAGTCGAAGCGAAGTCGAAAGTATCGGTATTCGATAGCGCTTCATTTCACAAAGATTATAAAGAACGATATCTACATCGCTGATAACATGGCAGAGCCTCAACGTTTTCAAACGATATCAGTCGAGTCGATAGCCAAGTGATAGCCGTAACCAACATCTTATAGAATATTGACATGTGAAATTATATTTAAATAATCGTCAAACGATGTTACGGGTTTTCCCAATCAGAAAACAGCAAAATTTTTTATTTTATACCAGACAATCTGCGAGTAATACTCAAATTGTATGCAAAGTTATGAAAATATTAGCGTCAAAAATATTTAATTTAATTATGTAGGTTAACGATTATCGTGTCACACAGCAATTATACAGTTAATTCAAGAATTAATGATAAATTATCTTTTTTACTAATAATATTTACCCGTCAATATTCGCTTCTCTATTTTTTTCTCTGCTGTGTTTTAGCACATTGCTAATGTTTAATGTTTAATTATTTTTATTCTTATGCTTATTGGTTACTGCTTTATTATATTATATACAATTGGAGCTTCATTCACTCTTATAATAACTTCCATTTTATATCTTATCGTACGTTGGGCAGTGTAATTTTTAGTTTATTTTGTGTGTGTGTCTGAATTTCCTGTAGCTCATATTTTTTTAATTTTTGTTACACTGTCATCTACTGCGTTTCTAATTTCCATTTATCTAGTGATTGTTCAGGTTTCTATAATAAACAGCACTGTTGCTGATACTGCATATCTCATCTTTTGACTGTACTTCTTCGTTTATTGCATCTTATTTCACTAATGTTCTATTTTTTTGTACAGCACGCCAATAAAGTTGTTATTATCATTATTGAAATAAATACTACATATGCATTTTTGTTTCAATTATATGTATTTTTGTTTTAAATTTTAAGTTTTGTTATTTAATTAGTCACATGTACATGATATTTTTGGCTCTCATGAATCCGTGATGTTTTCCTTTGAAGCGGATACAATGCGCGAAGCGTTATTGCAATTTGATATCCTTTTAGACACTCCGTGCATGTTTGTCGATTTTACGACACGAATCTACGGACTTGGAGTATTTATTTGGAAATCTTATAGCACGAGGGATGAAATTAATGGCCGGTCACAATTCGCGTCGCAATTTCGCACCTATACGAGCAAAACATCGCGCCGGACGACGTTGCGGATGCGTCAAATATACAGGTTTGGCGCACGTGGAAACATCGTTAGTCGAGTCATAGATTTACGAACAGGCGTTATCCCTCTGTTAATGTGCTGATTAGATTATGCGACGAGAGAGCACGCCGAGATACTAGAGTCTCCTAGCAATTCCGACAAAGATACGTGCCAGTGCGGACACTTTTTTTAGAATAATCATAAAAGAACGTGACTGTCCCGCCCGATTTTGTTGTTCCCGACGCCGAGTTTTATGAGCGCGTGGATTAATTATTCCACAGATGGCGAGAAGTAACCTGGTACCCGCGTTTCCAGGGAGAAAAAAGCACGATATCGCGTTTGGTATCGGCCGTTTTTAACGTCTCGCCGTCTGCGGGTTAACGCCGCGAGGAACTCAGAATAGTTGCAGAAATACGCAGCTGACGCTCGCAAATTAGCTTGCGGCAATCCGCGGCGGAGTCGAGCGCATGAAATGAGATCGCTTTGAAGCCCCGAAGTTTCCGTCGGAAACCCGTTTCACAAGAAGCAGGCTGCGTTCTCGACCGCTCAATTGAATCCTTTTATTCCTCGTTCCCCGCGCATACCACCGATTTGATGTATTTTTTTTTTGCGGTATATCCTTCTGCACTTTGAACAGCGAAAAGAACGTATTAGAATGCGATAAAATGTAATCTGTTTTTCTTCTTAGCAGACTGTTCTTGGAATAGAAATTTCTTCCATCTCGTTTTGTATATGAGACACTTGCATACCTTGACTTTGTAGCTTCGGGGCCGTTGTTTAACACCCCGTTCGTTTTACTTCATCGCCGCGGCATAATCGATCGGGCAGAATGAAAATCAAAGGTTCCGAGAAGCAGAATGGCCGAGAGGATTAATCAGTTATTTGCACCACGAGGCGAGTGTCAAAGAATTATTATCCGGAGCGATGACAAAGCAGATAGGAACCTCAGAACTTGATATATATATGGTCGTTGGAGGCGATATTAATTACATCAGAGAATAACGAGGTGGATCGCGATTGTACGTACGTTTCCGAGGAACACGTCAATGATATCTTCGGCCTCGTTTTATTAGACTATTGCTTTGCTGTGCCGTCAACCCTTCACCAACCCGTTACAGCCGTTCTGTTCTCATAAATCGTTTATTCATGTTTAATGCAGCCTGGTATTCAGACTCAAAAGTTTTCGAAGCTCTCAGACGGAAAGCGCGACTGCGACGGGAATCGGTGGGTGGAAACACGGAAACTTCGAACAAGGGAATGCTTTTGCATCGAGGCAACGCCTGAAACCAGTCAAAAAAAGTCAAGAGTAACTACAAAATCGAGTCCCGGCGTTGGACTGGCCTTTTACCGGTCTCTGCCTAGAAGACGATCTCTCTCTCGATCGCGATATCTTCTGCCACACGTGTACAAAAACTTTTATCGAGATAGTCGATTTACGATACTCATTCGATCGCTCAGGAGTTTTGTACTTCTCGGACTACTCGGAAAGTTCTCGCATTGCAGAGGCAACTAGTTAAGTCGGTCGAATTAAATATTTATGGCAGACGATAAGATAACTAGCAATTGCTAGTTGTAGCACAGTTTCGTGAACACATCAAGGAACGTGGCAATGTTTTTGTTAATAAGAGTGATAAAAATGTAATGAAGAAATACTTTGAGACTTGTAAAAAATGACTAAACTTTGTGAGATTATATTTATACGCAAGAGTGGATTGTTAGGTCGAGTTACCGAGTCGTGCTAAATTATGGACAAGTTTTTATGATTAAAGAAAAACTTAACTTTTAAAAAACAATCCAAATTTTCAATAAAGTGAGAGAAATATGAAGAAAGAATAATCATATATATAGTAAATCTGAATAAAATTGTGATAAAATACACTCAACAGCAAACTTAATCAGCATCGCTTACCCTACCTCTCAAAAATAGGCAAATTTCAAAAGAGTATAACTTCGTCAAAAATAATCGTAAAAATATTTGTAAAAAAGCATTCTAAAGCTTGAAATCTCTTTCGAAAATGGTAATTGATAATTTCATTTGATTAATTCTTTACGAAATTACTCTGATACAAATAAAAGTGCGTCAAATCTCAAAAATTTTTATTAACTTTGAAAAGTTCCATGGCGTGAATTAAAAATTGCATAAAAATTTAGTTTACAGCATTCGAAAGTGTGAACCTTTACCTTTAATTTCCTTTTTTGTTGAGCTCTGTACGATTTTTAATTTACGCCATGGAACTTCTCAAAGTTAGTAAAAATTTTTGAGATTTGACGCACTTTCATTTGTGTCCGCATAACTTCGTAAAGAACTAATCAAATGAAAATGTCAATCACCATTTTCGAAAGTAGAGATTCTAAGTTTTAGAATGCTTTTTATAAAATTTTTACAATCATATTTTTAAAGAAGTTACACTCTTTTGAAATTTGTCTATTTTTGGGAGGCAGGATAAGTGATGCTTTAATTTTGCTATTATGAGTATGCAAGCCGTTTTTAACTTAAAAATCAAGTTGTCGCTATTTCTATTACAGGGATTCCATGTAATGGAATCAATTCATATATAATTCATCGTATTTAAATGAATAAAACGAATGCAGCGTGCTCGAAAGATCTTTATTTTCCAATGACAAATCTCTGCACGTTTTATCACCTTATATGATAAGTATACACTCGGAAAAATCACGCTCGACTTACAATTCAAAGAATGATTTCCCTCAGCGCGAATTCTGTACGGATTTTAGTCGGATGGATAGAGACGCGAGAAAGAAAATTTGAAGGAAAAATGAGAGGGAGAGAGAAAACGAGAAAACGAGAAAGAAATGCGCGGGAGTCTCTCTAATCCGTTCTTCAGGGGGCTTAAGCCCGTCTTCGTGTACCCTGCTCAGAGAATACCGTTTAAGTGTCGTCCGTCTGGGAGTCCTTCACTCGAGTAAATATTTAGGAATTTTTGAAGAGTCCCGAGTGCCTAAGAAAACAGTTTACTCCGTGAGGAGGGATCCCTCCCGGGAGTCCGAACGCGCCAAGCCTGGAACAGTCATCGCCAGCGTCTTTCGTCGACAATCAAACACACCAGCATCGCGCATGCCAGAAAAAATATACAAAGGGAAAATATACGAGGTGCGTTTTATATGAAACGTCCGCGCCTATAATATGTTCGTGTTACAGACTTATTCCACCGCACGCACTGAATATCCGGCCTCTATCATTTCTATTTTAATTTCTGTGATATGTACACATGAAATGTAACGACTAACTCTGCTCGCTTCGTCATGTCGGGTGATTACTCTTAATTGGACTTACTGCTTAAACAGTTTCTGATTTCGTGCACGTGATCGTCTCTAGCTGACTCACCTGTAACATAAGAATAACGAATACTTAATTTTTGTAAATCATCGGTAATTTTGCATTATGATAAAAAATAATTTAAGTATAAGAATTTTCGAGAAAATTACCTATACTTGTGACAGAGTGAATTTTATCCGCCTTTAATGTTTCAAATTTCTTGTAAAGTGTTATAATTTTTTGAGAGATGCAAGTTGAACAGACATGTTATTAACATGACGATGATTTTTTTATGATTATTCGCTGCAAAGATATGGGCGCAGTTTGCATATCCCAATAATAATAATGCGACACATAATAAGACGTCAGCCGACGTTTTAATGAGAGGAGAACGGTGGAGCACGGGAGCTCGTTAAGATCAACACATAAAGAACGGTCGGAGAGCGGTGAGGAACGGGTTAACGCATATATAACTTTTTGGTAGAAGCCATTCATTACCGCGCGCAAACATGTCCGGTAGAATCGTACGATGGGCTCGTGAAGTACGGTACCTGGTAAACATTTTGCCTAATATAGATGCTCGAGGTAATTAATAATTATAACATATAGAAATAGTGACGTGATTACGTTGTCCGGCCACTATTTCATTTGTGCGTTTTTGTCGGGCGTAAATTTTTCAAACCTATCAATTGCTACCGGCTATAGGATAGAGAGAGAGTACGACAAAAACGCACGAATGAAATAGCGCCCTACCACTTCAATGTAAACCGCGAATCGCATAAAGCGACCGGTGACAATGTGAAACCTCGCAAATCATTTAATAAATATTTATACCGGTATTTGTAACACGGCAATAAGCGACGCGTAATGAAACCGCTGGTTTCGTATACACCGAAATAATGTTGACGATTAGTCTGGCTTTGATTTGATAGAATTGCGACTCGCAAGTTTCATTACACGTACCGCTGACGGACGCAAATGTGCTGTCACGCGTCAACGAGCGGGTTTCATCGAACCGCTCTCGTCAGCATGAGTGCAATAAACCGTGCTTAATTACATGCAATAAGTAATTAAAGTGATTAAAGCTTATAATGCGACGCGAATCAGTAACGCGAGCGTAATCAAAATTTCGATTGGACAAGCGTATGTCCGTTACAACGAGCACTTTATAACGATAGCTTTTTGCGACCGTTTCGTGCTTTTAACGAGATGGCATCGCCTATGCGAAATCCCGCCCGTGCATTTTAGCAGGAAATGGAAATTTTGTTTCAACAATGATTCCATTCATATTCGCCGTATGTCAGTAATTTCGTTAATTCGCATCAGTCGATTAACACTTTGTTAAATTATATTATTTCTATGATGAAATCAGAACCACGCAGAAACATTGTAGCAAAAAGAAAACTTTATTTTGTTATTTCATTGATGATATTGTTTAGAGTTGTAGATACGCTGTCTAACTCTCATTAACCCTCAATCCTATACGCTCCAAATTTTTTGAAAATGATATTTATTGCAGAATCTACAAATAAGAAATAAGCGAAATATATTGTAATATCCTACTGAGAACGACACAATATGTAGTCGAGGTTCCTTCGTGCAACCAATAGGCTTCGATATTGACATTTTTATTGCGGATTTCGACGAGCTGCGCATGGTGGCATCGTCGACGTCGTCGTTGTCCTCGTCATCTTTGTCGTCGTCATCGTAACCGTAGTCAGTACGTGCGTGCATCCCCGATGAGGGACGTGCGCCCGCTGAATAATGCCGAGAATTCGGGGAAGAAGAAAATGAAGGTCGATGGTATAAGGGCGCGCGGCGAACGGAATGAAAGAAGGGAGTAAGAAGCGAATAATAAAAGTCGGGAACAGCTATAAAGAAGGGAAAGGAAGAATGGAAGAGGAGTCACGTGGTGCATCGAAGAAGCAGCCGGTGCTCAGTGAATCCTCTCGAGCGCAGTCTCGTTAAAACGGAACCTGCGACACCGACACTCGGTCGACACCGTCTTCTTCGCCTTTCTCTTCCTCTTCTTTGTCATCATCGTCATCGTCGACGTTGTCGTAGTTGTTGTCAAGGTTTACGCGACCTCGAGCGACAGTCACAGAAAGACACCAGCTGTGTGTCTCGACTGACGAACACTTCCAAAGAACCTTCGAAAAGTCTCACCGCCGGTTGTGTGCTACAAGTACCGGGCATGCTGTGGTTTAACGTCAGAGCCCCGTTTCCTCCCACCGCCTCCTAACTGCCCTCCGCCTTCCTTCCTTTGTACCCCCGCGACTGGGAATCCATTCACCCACCGCCTCTATATTTACCGCTGTAATAAATTTCACGTCAGATTTCAGACGGTCGGCGCAAGGAGGCAGACACGAAATTCGCACGCCCGCGCGGGGATTGCATTGCTCCTTTATCGAGAACTGGTAAACAAGTTAAACCAGATTAGAAGCGCGGGCTGTCTGTAACCAGTGTTGTCTGCGTCTGCTAGCTTCGCTCCTGGCCCTTTCCCCGTAACTATTCTTCTTTTCTATGGCGAGCGAGGAGAAGAAAGGATCGCGACGATAAATAGAGTCAAAAAGAAGAAGAGGAGGACAAACAGAAGTACAGAGAGCCAGAGGACATTGCGCTTCATCTTCTCGAGTGGGACTCTTAGTTTCTTTCCTCTCGCTCGAGTCTCAAGCGAGTTTTGACCCTCGTGTAAACAACTTTGACTGAAAGTGTTATCCGGTCTGCGCGACGATAGATATTGTCTTTACCTATGAACTTGTTTCCGTTCTGAAAGCGTTTAATGAAACCTTTCTTCAAGAAATGTATGTATAAGTGATATTCCATAAGAATTGTCTTGTCCACCCGGTAACAATGCAATTGCTTTTAAATCGCAAACCTAATCAAAGATCATTTAGGATAACGAAGTTCGTGGAAAATAAGCAGACGTGTAATTATCGTAATTACTGCGTTTAATTTCGATCATACGATATTGCGTGGTCGCCAAATCGCGATGAACGCGTTACCCCAAGTCACGAAAGCATCCGTGCCGAAGAACAAATTATAGCGGAGGTAGCGAGGGATCTGACCAAAATTTTATATCAGCTTTATACGCAAATTTCTCGAATTACATTTCTGGGAAATTACTCGGTGAATCGCGCATTAGGATTAGCACGCCAATTTACAATGCCTTTCGAAATTGGAGGATAAAAGCAGAAACGCTTTCTCTTTCATTGCCACAACAATGGGTTGTCGGCACGCAACAATTCATGTCGCGACGGATCAGGACGTGGAATCGTCGCGTCGCGTCGCGTCGACGTGCTTTCGAGTAGCCGAATGGTCATCAGATGCATGTGCACGGCTACATGAATCATGAGCTCGTAATTGCGCAATACCTACATTAATAAGATTAATGTCGCTGTCTAAATGCCAACCTTGAAACAGGCAATCTCGTAATGGCTGAGATAAAATACGACGTAAATATTAATTCTGCAATTACATGTTAGTATAACAACCAGTTCCTCAATTCTATGACAATATTTCAGTATCATTACATTAGTTAACATCCCGTTAATTAGCAGCTTTTTCTCATGTATAATACTTGTACAACGACAATATAACAATAATATCGACACTGTCGTTAAAGAGTTTTCTACGATACGTTATAAACATCCCGTAAGATTCGGTTTTTCATTTTCTGATTAACTTGTGGTTATAGGTTTAACTTGGTATTTTATTATCGAGTGGGCTCCATTTATGACAATGTCATGAGTGTGAAGCCCATTGGTTACAGAATCATACAGGCACTTTTAAAGCTCGCGTCTCAGGTGATCCATCGAAAGTATAACATAACACTTTACAAGGTTATCGATTTGGCCGTTTACTCTCGTAATTGAAACGGCTCGCGATGCCCGAAAAGCTCGCGATACCTTTTTCAAAGCGTCCCGCATGTACTACACATACGCCAGTATATACCGGCGAGTGTATGTACATAGGAGTGCATGTACGCTCGTACGAACAATGCCACGATTCAGGAACGCCGCCGTACCTTACGGCAACGGTATATAGCGTCGGTGAATGACGGGCATTCGAGCGAATGGGACCAATCAGACTGATTGGCCGGTTGGTATTTACATTTCTGCGGGCGAGGCCGCTTGCACTAGCGTCGGGAGATTTGGAGAGAATGCGGGGCAGATACGTTGCTGTGTCGATGCAACCGTGCAAAACCCTCCTGATGCGTCTGCACGATGATGTGAGGACTATTTCGATTCGAACTCGATGGCCACATTATTCGATTCATGGCTGAGAAAGATGAATATACGATACTACGTCCTGTCCTCTAGCGTTTCTTTTAACACCATTTACACTAATAATAATTGATAAATTTACTTTAAATTTGTTAAAAAAAAGAAAGAAAGAAAAATGCTAGCGACACAGAATGTAACAAATTCAGAGTCTATTTATATAATAGTTTCAATACATATAATCGGACAAATAATTTGTCACCAACAATTTAGATTTAGCGTTATAAATATATGTATAATGTCATTTAAGACGAATACATTTTATATAGTTGAAAAATTGCCAAACTCCAATTTCACATTCTCGACGGAACAAATTTTTCAGTTAGCAGAAGAGCAGTTAAACATCATGAAAGAACGTAGGTATCCACCAATTAAAATCTCCGCAGGCGAATGCTCTCGAACTCACACTCGCGCTGAGGAATACAACTAGTAATTATCGCACCCGGCCCTCGTCCGACGATGCTCGACAACGCGGACACGTTTTATCTCGTGTCGGGTGGACAAGCCGGAGGCGGGACACGCGAGAGAAACGTTTACGATACTCGAGGCACCGGTGTACTTTCCGTTCTGAGAGTTAATTGCGCCCTTGCGAGCTCACGCGAAAGGCGTTTGGTACATCGGCTTCTGCGGGGCCCCGAGGGCGAGAGCGCACGCGGTAAAATATTTGCGAGCGTGCGTCTTCATCGAGATCGACCGACCAGCCTCGACGCTTCGAACGATTGTCGAGTTACTACCGAATATTCGAGTACAGTCGTATAATTTTGACGGCGCGGTGGTGTCGCCGATGCGGCTCGAGCGCTCTCTTGCGCTCTCTCTCTCTCTCTCTCTCTCTCTCTCTCTCTCTCTCTCTCTCTCTCTCTCTCTCTCTCCGGCCCAGGCTAATTAATAACCGCGAGTAACAAGGAGCAGATGGAGCGGTGGAAACTTGGGAACCAGACCCCTGAGCCACGCTCGGTCGACCGGCTTGGCTCGGCTCCGCTTGGATCCGTTCGACTCTGGCACTAACACACACCCACGCACTACCCATATTATTACGCACGTGTGGTCCGGATGGTCGCGTGCATGCTATTAGCGAAAAGGAGTGTCTCGAGCCTTACGGGTTTCCAACGCGAAACAACTGTCCCTTCCTTTTATCTCCTGCTTATTTTCGACGTTTTCGTAATAGGTCGAGTGTCATGAATGAAGGAGATGAATAGGTTTCCGGTTGATTTTGTTAGGGACTTGGAGAACTTCCGGCTCGTGTAGTTGAGATGCTACAAGATATGCCAGATGAACGTTTAAAGGAACGTTTAAAGGAAGCTCTTTAGCAAGGGTGAAGTTAATTATCTTGATAAAACATACGCGTGCAACAGTAATTCTTCACATACGCCGTTATACGTCTTAATTATTTTATTATCGCTGTTATATTATTTAACCTTGAATCCAGCTTTAATTATAATAAATACTAATAAAATACGGATATATTAAACGTGTTATTATACATTGATAAAAATCATATGTTTCAGCTGCAAGGAATAAACGGTCAATATTATATCCACCACAGGCATGGCTGTATATTAGCGGCGTTTCTATGCGTGGTCGCGTGCACAATAATTGCTTTTCGCTACGCGTCGGCGTTGCTGAAAAAGCAACATTTGCACGCGACGCGGCTCGATGCGTCGCGCGTGCATATGCGTTCCGCTTGAAACTAAAAAAAAAAAATGCACACACGCTTCCCCACACGTTTCGGAAATCGTGAGCTACAATGGTTTCCTGTTCTATCCCTGCGGGGCGTCCAGCTGTCTGTCTGCAGGGCTATGGTCGCGTGAATGAATCGTTCTCCGCTGCATTGTGTTTGTTTTCCAGTTTTCTGTCAGAACCGCTGTAACCAGCGACATCTTAATCCGCGTATCCTTCGTCATTTAAACGTTCGGATAAGCATACGGTTGACTTTTTGAGAAACGACGTTTCAACCGCGCCTGTGTGCACGAGAAAGATACATGTGTCTTCAATAATTTTACTAGAGTTAGTCACCCATGACTCATTGCCGTCACATAATGTAGCACTATATTTTAACGTGATTATATCTGCCGGTTGCGACACGAAAGTGAAAAAGTTTGACACTTGGCGATTTACACGGCTATCTCCTCTCTTTCTCTCTCTCTCTCGCTCTCTTTCTCTATTTGCGAATTTTCACTTAAAACTTAAATAAATCCAAAAAGCAGTATAGTCAGCAATACGGCGACCATTCCCGGCGTCATTTTTTCTTAAGCAATTTCGCGATTTGATCGTAGACGGGATCGCGAGTGCGGAGTTTTTCGGCTTGAGCTACGGCAAACGAGGTAGATTCTCCACGGAACAGGGCGGTGTAGGCTATCGTAGCTCGCGGATGTATACGTAATGACCTTACGCTGCGCTTTTTTACGATGCTTATCAAATGCAAATCCTACTTTATTGCGATTGGTATTCTTATTACGCGTCTCCTCTCTTACCCGCCTCCAACGTTTCCGTTTTCCATTCGGTCCTCCTTCTACTCGTCTTCTCGTTCTTTCCGCACGGAGTAAGAAGATCCTCGTCAGACCGCGCCGTATACGCGAACACACGACCACCTTTTAACTTCCCATTTAGATTAAGAGTTGACGATCGTCTTTCGAGCTGCGTTATTTTTCGCGTCAGTTTTGCGCTGTGTGCCGAAAAGCACTTTAGTACGGGGTCCCTCGAGAGACAAGCGTGGAAGATGTAGCATGAAACTTTTTCCATATCAAGACTAGCCACATGAGTTTTTAACAAATACACTTTTTTTTTCTTTTACGAAATTGTATAACACAAATTGTATAACTTCAAGTGAAATGCAATTTACAGAGTTCATCTTGTTCTCGCAGCAGTGCATGATTTTTACTACGCGTCAGATTTGATCCGGGTATTTTGATTACAACGTGTGTTTTCTATATCAACATGAGCTATATCAAATGCTATCTCTTTAAAATACCTTGCACGATGTAATAGGATACCATGCAGATACGTGCGTTCTACTGAAATTCTTCAACGTTGGAACTTTTCGAACTTGAGTATTGCATAATTTTAATCATACAGTTTTTGCTACAAGTTTGATAAATTTGCGTTTAGTCATATTTACTGCATTAAAAAAAAAAAAAATTATCACAAATCAAACAAGTTTTTATATTGTATCCATTAAGGTACCAACGGTTAAACGTAGGAGTAGTACGGCTAAACATTGAGGTAGTATAACTCAAGCTGCTCGATTGCAGGAGAAATTACATTTCTTGCCTCGAATCAGTCTTAACGAAGTAAATCGATGTAAATTGATTGGCATACGCGCTTATAATCTGGTTTCGCGATTGATCGGCGGCGAATAATAGCTTATGATAGAAAGGGACGTATCCGAGAGAGTATATAGCCGCGAGCTGTGTTTCGCAGAGGCAGACGCTTTTTGGGGTTGCATCCGGCTGGAATTTCAGCCGGCACCTCCTTCCACCCGTAGGGCGTCGGATCGAGGGACAGAGGGGTTGTTTTCGTGCAAAGGCACGACGTATCTGCTGGCGTGCGGGTTGTTCGGTATCAAACCCGGCGTGCCTAGAATTCTCCCCGTAATTGCATCTCCCAGCGTCCGCGCCGGCGAACGATTACATTTTCGGACCGTGTCATGACATTAATAGTAAAAAGCCATATTACACCCCCTCGACTCATCACATAGCTATCCATGACGGATAGATCACCTGCCCTGTCGCGCAATCCATTGCCGCGTGACGTTGATTTTCGTAAATCGTTCCGCTCGTTTTCACGCGAAAGCGTCGACGTTTTCACCCAAGTCACCCGCTTGCGTTCGTGCGTGGCACGTTAAACGGAATTGTAAATTACGACGCGCTCACTTTCGGCCCAACGATAATTAACGTATTGTGGTCAGTAAGGGTGCACACCGTATTTGCCGCTGCGGCCGTGATTACGCGGACTATGCAAACTGCAAGGCTCTAATTACGTTTTAAAGCGTAATCTAAACTGAAACGCATCGGTTAACACGTAGGTGTGAATTAGAAAACCAGCCGGCGTCAGTTCGGAACTTCGCCGTCAACAACGCCCTCTAATAATACATTTCATACGATTCATTAAAACTTCAACAATGATTATTATAATGCATTATTTAATGTAAACAAATAAGGTTTCTGTCGATTTATTATTTGCATATGTAATAGTTTGTGCCAAATACACGCCGATTTAAAAAAAAAAAAGAATAGTATTATTTACATTGATCGATCTGCAACAGAACGAAGTAGCTTGGTAATGAAGGCACGCGTCTCGTATTACAAAGGGAAATGTTCGGAACAAGTCTGCTCGCATGCTCTGTCGGCATTTTGTACGTTCCTCAAACGGACAAATGTCGACGGACACGTGTTCATCTGAAACGGAACGCAACGTGAGATCCAGTCGAATCAAGGGTGAGGAGTCTCGAATTACTAGACAACCAAGAGGTGGAAGGGGGCTGATCGCCGGTAGGGTGATGACTCGAGGTGTTGATACATTACCGCGATTTCAACGAACAAAGGTGTCGAACCGCACGAAATTTGATCCCGACACTCACGGATCAGGAAACTATTGTTTCTGATCGATAAAAATTTACAACAAAAGAAACATCGAAATGTCATTGTAAAACTTTATTGCGAATTAATTAAAAAAGAAAAACAGTGTTTAAGACATTATATTTCAATACAAGTACATTGCAGTACACACACACACACACACATGCACATATAATAAATTGAAAATGTTATACATTTTTTTTTATGTAGTAAATAAAAAAGTATTGTATATGATGTAAATAAATTTCATGAAGCTTCGCACTATAAATCATCGCAAACCCATCTTTAGAAGTATACAGATTATACAGAAATAGGTATACAGACTACAGAAATAGGTATTCCTTTTATTCATACGTTGTTAGAAAAAGATCAAATTAAAGTTCAGATCGGATATTGATAATCTTTAAGAAACTACTTTTGTTATGCGCTCAATCCAAGAATTGTAAGAATCAAACAAAATGTTGCTATTTAAGTAAAACTAATCTCGTTGGAGAGATCACGATCCGGAGGCCGCCCTTCGCCCAAAAAGAGCCGATGAAAAAAGAAAGGAAAAATGTTCGGCCGGAGGAAATGCCGGTCGCTGCCTTTATCTCCGAGCAGGTACCGAGACGGAGAAGCGACGTCTTAAAAGTCCTTCGTTAGTTTCTCCGTTCACGAGAGACGAGGATAATCCGATCCTCTCTATATACTAGAATATCCTCGCGGCTTCAGAAAACTTTAACGCTCGATGGTTCCGACAATTTTCTCCTCAATCGATGGCAACGTCACAGTCAACTTGACAGGCAGCAAGCCGTAGAAGGTATCGTTTCTTTTTTACCTTCCTTTTTCCGCGCTCTTCTGATTTATATGCCTGAAATATATTCTGAGGGCAGGAATAAAATATCTCTCGCTGCAACGACATTTTTATATCGCCAGCTGTCACGAAATAAATATCGTTTGAGTGGGCCGTCAAGGATACGTCTTCGAATATAATTTCAATTCTACACGTCGACATTGACATTATATTACTCTATTCATCGAATATGTACTGTTTGAACAAATATTTATGAAAATTTTGTAAAATTTTAGTTCACAGGGTGTGTATATTTTATCAATATATATCTTTTTTATATTAAAAGGCTACCCCACACATTCCATAAAAACCATTAGCTTCTTAAAATCATCTATGTAACATAGCACTCTTCAATGACGCCGGGTAAAATAACATCTGATATGTGTATTTATGGATGGATTTGAACTTGGATCTTTAGATACCCACAGAGCAGACGCGCGTGATCTCTTTATGCCACAATCGTCACGCTATTGTAATAGAAGGAAAAATCGTTGTAATAAAAGAAAAAGCTTTGCCATGTTCTATCCGTTTAGCAGTTTTCGAACGAGTCCTTTACGAAACGTTTACGATTTTGATTCAATCGAATAAATCAGATTTTCGTTGATACACGTTTTAACGCTCAACCGATATCTTCAATGGGCTTTACGGGCAAGTGCGGGGTTGAAAGAAATTGGGCGGCAATCACGGTGGGCTCCGGCACGCAATTGCACACGCGCTCGACCAAGCGCGGAAACGAAGGTTTGCAATTGGCCCGGTGGTGCAAGGCGAGCGAGAGACGGATATTGCGTCGGCTCGAGCCGCAGACGTTACGCACGGAAGCTCGAGCGTCGGCAATAAAAATGCTGCACGCAGAGAAAAGGGAGATACAATGGAAACGCAATGGGCGCAACGAGTGGATGACTGGGCGACGTGGACGAGCGGGAGAGGAATTGCCTCGCTCTCTTCGGCGCTGCTAGAATTGACGGCGATGCCGATGGTGTACCAGCCGCCGCGCCGCGCCGCAATCTCATTCGCGCTCTCTCTCTCTCTCTCGCATGAACGAACAGAAAGCGCACTCCAAGCTGGGCCCCTCTTGCTCTCTTTCCACTCCACCTCTTTTTCCACCTTCGACTTTCCCTCTATTCTCCCCTCTCCCCGTCTACATCATTCGGCCGTTACCAATGATACTGGTTGCTATATTCTTTTCGACAACGGTTTGAAATTCAAAAATTTCAATGATCTTTAAGAGACTCGTTAGAATTCTATTTTGCTGGCATTTAAATACCTACAGTATGGATAAAAATAATATGCTATATTATTTGCTCGATTATAATTGAAATTAACATCCGAATGTGGAATTTTAGTAATATGTCTAAACAACTTTGTCATGGTCTCTTTCGGGGGGTTTCTCTCTCGCGATGCATGTAATACGTTTCGTTTCGCCTCTTTATCATCTTGCCGGACGAAGGTATTTTTCTGCTTTCTGCTTCCCCTCCGTTTTTTTATCTTCACTAAATATATCCGTCATGCAAGCATTTTATGAACAGGTGGGTGTCGACGGCCACTTTCAGATAAGCCTCGAAAGAAAATTTAGAAGAGGATGATCCAGAAGAACGATTCGCGCAGAGACTTGTCGAAAGGCCGATGACGTATCGTCTTTATCTCGGACATGATATCACATTTCTATCTTACGATCTCCCGTAAGTGGGTAGCTCGTTATATGTAGACCGATGTCGAAGATAGGAGAAGAACGCGAAAGTAGCTATACAGAAACGATATTTCGATGAGATACTTCCTTTCATCAAATAACGATTGACCATACTATTGCACCGATGACAACCAAGCAGCGATGAATGGAGAGAATCAGAACATAGATAAGCTGCCGTCACTTACAGCTCGTTCATGGCACTCATATGAACAGTCTGGTCGTGAATGTTACGGTATGTCGAGGGGTCCCCGTGTCGTTTACACGGTCGGCAGTAAATTTAGATCAGCGGCACTCGACGTTATCCTCAAAGCCTCGCTTGGATTCGTCCGTTCCGGTGCACTTTTTTTTTCTAGCATAATTTTAGGCCGGCCAAATAGTTCGCGTCACTCTCCGCCGCCACTCTGTTAATCATTTCAGCCAAATGTTCCCTCGAACTTGAAGACGCCGTTTTGCTTGGTGGAGGAGGAACGCAGAGGATGATGAGGGGGCGAAAAGAAGATAATTGGCAAGCGGAACGGGGATGAACCCTGGAAACGATATTCGCTAATCCGACAGCGGACAATTATCTGGTCCGTCAGAGCACGACTCACGGACGGCAGACAAGCGTGCAAACTTGAGAAACGGCCGACGAAGCGGTTTAAATTTAGTAACTCCTTTTAGTGAGCGGCAACAAGCATCTGAATGTGTGAACGCGGCGTATTACGCCGCCAATCGTAAAGCGATTCCGCCGAGACAGATTAAAAAAATGTTTCGTTATGCGAATCGTTGACGATTATTAGACCCGCGATAAGCCATTGGAACGAACATGCAGCTGTAATTTCATTTGATCTTTGATATCGTCTTTTAAAAATCGCCGATTGCTTTTGTGTTAAATAAATGACAAAGATGTCTTTGTGACGAAATGAGTCAGAAGACTGAGAATAATTATTTAATTATTTTCATTCTTTCAATTCGTTCCTATCGCGCAGGCAAGGCATAACGAGTGCCATTAATAAATATGTTTTACCATCGTCATTTAGCGAAAGCGTTGTTTGCAGAAGATAATGAGGTTTAAAGAGGCGAGACAGAAGAGGAAGAGAGAGACAGAGAGTGAACAGGCACCAAGTTCAACGAAATCGTGCCATGTGAGCGTTCGTTCACGTCGCCTGTGCGCGTTTCCAGAGAATCGCTGACATTCGAGAGGTGGAGTAGAAACTCCAACAGAGACGCGAAACCGCTTCAGACGTAAGCACTCTTGAGAAAGTTTTATGATTAAGGAATTAATTACGGTGGATACCTCTTGCCAGGTTGATGACCGATTAGAACGAGCCCAAGTACATCGATTAAAAATCGGCAGCGTGATTCTGGAGAGGTGAATCCCTTGATTTGTTTTTTACCCTACCGAGTTCAACTGTAATTTCGAACCGGACCACCGTGTGCTGTAAGCAGCGGAACTTTCCGACTCGAGAATTTCTTCACGTTTCTTTCTTTTTATTCTCCTTCTTCGCTGCGAAGAGACGAGAGTTTACCAACTGGAACGATGCTGGTAGTACGAAGTGCGCGGTGAGGAAGAGAAGTCGGAGGAAGATGGTACGTCAGTTCAATGTCTTCATGGTAACTAGTCCTTAATGAAGCAAACTTTTATTTACTTTTGAATTTTCCTCGCATAGCGAAGCTTCTACTTACCGCCGGCCGCGACCGGGTGCATTTTCACAACGACAAAATTCTCGCGCGCTTCTATGCAAATGCGTCGGCCGCAAATTGTTTGTATTGAACGTCGCTGCGGCAGCGTTTCGACATTCGGATTGAAACAAACTCGGTTAATAACTTGATTTCGTTTGAGTTTAATTAATCGCGTAATGAATTTTGGGTTCGATTTCCGGGCAAATTATTTCATTGAAGTTAATCGGATTCATATGTAAATTGACTCATGTTGAAAATACGTTCTCGCACGTTCGTTTTATCGTCGAGAGGAAATCACGGTATGTCGTATACCGGTCCGCGATCGCATCTTACACGAGATCGACCTGTATTAAATGAGTTAAGATTGCGAGATTCATCGGTCTCGCGTCGACCGTTTGATAAATAACGGACGGATAGATGATCGTGGTTAGACACACGATCAATTAGTCCCGTAGGATGTTCGATAATATCCATCGACAAGCAACGTCAGCTTCGGCATGTACATCGTGATCACAGTAACCACAACATGCCGAGTGTATAGAGTGAGGTCGATGAACATGCACGTAAAAGAAGATCGTGTATGCTTTAGTAAAATTGACAGGATCAAGAAGCTAGCTTGATATATTACTTTGTCCGCCTAGGAATAAAAATGGAGCCCATAGTGGAGATGTCAAGTGTCAGTTTGAAGCGCAACATGACAACGAGACTCTAATATACTGACACGAGTCTCTTACGAAGCTACCTCGAACGCTATCCATCTCTCCTCACACTAGACTATCTTACTACCTAATTAATCCTTCGGTTCAATTAACTTCTCAACGCGGCTCGACGCTGGTGATGATCATAGTAACGTCCGGCCCACGTAGTTTACTAAACGTCGCTTTTTCGTGCCTATTAATTAAAAGCGCGCGTGGCCGGGGGAGCAGGTGGCATCGTTTTTCCCTCATCGCGTCATGGAACGAGGGAGATATTTCCTTCCCCTCGTCACTTTCTCGTACAACCGGCGCGAAGATATATATTTAGAGTGGACCCATCACTCAGCCTTTCCCCGTTTTCCCTCTTTTATTCTCTCGATCGTTCCGCATTCTCCCTTCGTTTTCATGTCCTCACTATCAGTACGGTTTCTAGAAAGAGTCTACTTTCGCCTTGTTAGTAAAGTAAATACCATGGCGTACGGCTCGGCGTTAGTGCATCTGCTTCTCACGACGCTAACAAAAGTGACGCGTCACGGGAAGAGGTTGGGAAAGACGAGGGTAAAGGCGGAGCCGGCCAATCGCAATGTCAGGTTGCAGACTGCATCAGTCAGACAATTAGGCGACGATCTAAGCTCATGCTCGTTCGGATCCTAAACAAATAGGCTTACGATGATCCGCAATGGGATAACGGCGTGTCACAACGACGTTCTATAAATCCGTTTACGATGTATATATTCCCTGGTACGCGTAGGGAAGAAAGGATACTATAGTGGACAATCTTATAAATGATGAACAGAGTTGGAATAGTTTTTATTACAATTAAAGCTTAAAACAAACTCACAAATTTTTTGTTATAAAACAACTAAAAATAGATAATAATTAAATTATGAAAATTAAAGGGCTAAATATAGATAAATGTTTATTATCTGATAAGCACAAGCAATAAATTACATAAATTGATAATATTAATAATTATTAATTGTGCATAATAAATGACAATACATGTATGTGTATAATAAGCGAGTTCGAGATTCCACACCTAAAGTTTAAAGTATTGCATCAATATATATATATATATCAATAAATAGTGTAGTGAGGTAATAATGCATCAGGAAGTGATAATAAATCTCTGTAAATAATATACTCGTAGTTTAGGAAAGTAAGATCGTCGGAAAGCGGGTTTCATGAGTATAATCTGGGGATCACCCCGTACGAAGAGAACGGATAAGACAGGCAGAACTGCTGGTAGTGGCAGAGTTTCCCTCTTCCGAGTATGAAACTAGCTTTCTAGCTCCTGCTCGCGCTATTTCTTCGTCGATGCATACCTTCCATGTTTAGGGGGTATATGGCTTTCGCCGTCAGTTGGCTCATGTCACCCGGGATTAGCGCTGTTTGGACAGAGGAAATTAACTACTACACCCTCGGCGCCGCCATCTGCGTGGGCGTGCACGACATTGTGTCGCGGGCATCCCCCTTAAGATTTCGGGGCAATGTAATTCAGTGTCGAAACCGATCCTAGGGGGGTTGTCCGTCGGCGGTGACATCGCCATTTCCGTGATTAGACGCAACCCCAGGGTCAGTATATTTGATTGCGTTCTTATGACGCTCTTTCGGGAAATGCAATCGATTGTGACGCGAAACTCTTTATGTCTCTAGGCAAAATAATGTATGCAATGTGTAAAGGTAGAAAATGAAAGAATTGATAAAACAACCAAAGCAATAATTATACTTGTCTTCTCACGTAATTCATCTGTTGCATTGTTTTTAGAGATCTCTATTCTTCAAAGGATTCACACATAGTTACTCACGCCAGCGATCGGAACATGTTATTAGGAGCATTAAATAACGCGTAATCTTCGATCGATTAATACCGATCTGAGAATTCTACGTTCACTCATAATAAAATGCTGGCATCTGATTGTAAGTAATACTCGCGTGTACCGATTAGTTTTACAAATAAAAAAAAAATACCGCATTGAAACGACTTCCACGCAGTAATGAAAAGAGTAGGTAGATAGGTTATAATAATGCTGTTTCAATCACTCCTGAAAAGTCTTTCATGTAATTACAAGTATAATCCTTAACGTATCGTATATTGCAGTGCCGTTGAAAAATATTATTTATTTTACGCGTCGAGGATAATGCGCTATCCACAGGCTATTATTATATAAAACGTGTATTAAGGGCGGAGTTAGTATGCCAGAGTGAACGTGATCGATTAGCGCGTCTCGCAGCTGCACCTGCAGGTCGGTAAGACATAAATGAAAATGGCGTTTACCTCGTTGATCGATTCTGTAAATAAAGATCGCGTTGCTCTCACTGCTGGACCAACGGCGGCGCCGGCAGCGGCGGCCTCGCTGGTTCGATTATCAACGAGTATGCAGGTAGAGATGCTGAAGGAATCTCGCTCTGAGAAACAAGGAGCGAAGAAACAAGAACAAAGAGTAAACTATGACGCGGCGGCGACGACGGCGACGACGACAACGACGACGACGACGACGACGGAGGAGCCACAGGTCGAGGCCGCAATGCCCCAGGTAAGATTTTCGCACCCGGCGGTAAGCTCGTTAGCGAGAGATTGCGATCAATGACCGAAGATGAACGCGTTCGCACGGTAGAACAGGAAAGAGATAGCGCGAAAGGATAGAAAACTGGAGCAAGGGAGGGAAAGAGAAAGAGAAAGAGGAGGGGGACAGAATGGTAGGGAAGGAAACGACTAAGGAGGTTGCTTTGCAAGCGTTACCTGGCAATATTCTGGCCTGCTCGTTAGTGCCGGCCTCTTGTGCCGACCTCCTCCTCTCATTCTCTCCTCCTCTCTCGACTTCTTCCTTTCCCTACTGCCTCTCTTAATACGTGTTATTCGATACCACCGTAGGTGGTTACGGCGGTAATTGCGTTCACACTTAACCACCTCGTCGGGCGCGGGATAACGATTGGTCGGCAATCGCGTGCGTCGAATTTGTCGTCTTTTTTGCGCTCTGGATATAACGCGGGAGTAAATACACTTATAAGGCTAAGAGGGAAAATTTTCTGATATTGCCGATTTATCACAAGTTACGAGTACAATTGCTTCTGACGCAAGTATGCGTTGGAATTTTTCAACGAGGTCTAAGTAGAGTACCTTTTTTTAAACGCAAACCGTTACTTCTACTTTTTACACACATTTTTAAAACAAAGATATACTGTCTGTTATATATGTATAATTTATTTTATTATAATACAAATAATTACAAATGTATGTCTCTGACAAAATTTTCACACTTATAATATTTTCCGAGGGGGTAACTACTTAATGTAATCGTGGGATAGAGTTCCTGAAATCAGTATAAGATTCATATGAAATCCTTATGTATAATCCGATAATTACATATACCTACAATTACAAGGAATAATTGTATAATATCAGATATAATGGTTTATTTTACTAAATAACTTCATATGTATAGTGAAGAAAATGATTTTTCATCAGATGAAATCGTATGAAATCAAATAAAATCATGTAATCTGTGGGACAATATTTCAGCTAGTGGTTACCCCCTCGATATTTTCACTGACTACACAACCGGTGCTTTTTACAATTGCCTCTCCGACGAGGACGATTGTTTTTCCCACGAGATTGTTATCATTCGTTAGTCAAAAGAAAGAAAGAAATACATATCTATAGATAAATATCGTTGACAGTTATTGCGATTAGCGCATCTGACTTTATCAACACTTATAAAATAGATTTATACAAATATCCAACATTACATGAACGTAAAAGATTCAGAAAGAAATGTATAATCGTTGTATCTTATTAACCGACAGATACACAGTAGTTGAGAAAGTTTCAAGGTAAGTGAAACTTACAGTAGTTTGATACGATGTAGTAAACTTTTTCGCGTATGTACGACCGTAATGGTAATTCCCCAGCAGGGATCAATTTCGCCGTATTCTTTATGATGACGCATCAGAAATGCAATTTGCCTGAAGTTTTAACTGGAAAATTGTAACTTTTCGCAGCTTTATTAGCTACGCGTACGTACGCATACATCATGAATACCAAATGCAACGAGTATGAGTGGACCAAAATATCAGGGAAAATTTTAAAATATGCAACGACTTTTCCGTGCAAATTACGTTACGCAAATAAAGATCAAATTATCTATTTAGCCCTTTGGATAACCAGATAATGTGTTTAATATTAATTAAGAATATGTGAATGTGCTGTGAAAGCTTGATTATTATCCGCTCACTGAAAATGGACGTGCGATATCACGACTCTCGAACGCACCAGCCTCGTAATACGTACACGCCCGTACGCCATAAAAGCAATATTGGAAATTTTTTGCGACGCGCGTTCTAAAATATAACGGTTTTAACGTTAATTATGCTCAAACGGTCAGCACAGAAAAAAATTTATAAAGGGCATTCGGGCGTATCTCGCAGCCGTGTGCTGCATCGCGCCGCATTAAAAACGCGCGTGGTGTAGTAACGATATCGCCGTGCTCGTGGCAAGCCGCAGAGTGGCGATAATCGTTGGGCAGGTTTTTTTTTTTTACCGATTTTATTCTCGGACACTTCGAATGTGGAGCAGAGCGCGCCCATCGCGTCGGTATATCTGCACGCAACGGAAACTTCGTCGGGACCCCTCTTCCATTTTATCCGTCAGCGGGGCGGCTATTCCACGGGGCCGGCCCACCGTGTTCCCTTGGTTTTCATCGTCTGCTATATCGCGAAACCATAAATAAAATATACGTGAACGCGTATATATCCCGCCGGTCGCTCGGGGCAGAGTGGAAGGCGTAAAGGTCGTTTTGCCAAACGGCGCCAGAAATTCACGAGATACGTAGGGTTCGAAGCAAAATAATATTGCAAATTCAATTCGGCCGCATAGGACCCCCTCCGGCCTCTGAAGATCTATGCAAATAGAGCCGCGTGCGCCGACAGGGAAAAACAAGTAGGAATGGCTTTGCGTTTCCGGAGCTACTAGTATATATAGTCAATGCAAATACTTTTTCAGAGTGTGCAGAACTGAGCACTGGCGATCTTATCGTGTAAACGAAACGGGAAATAGAAATGGTTAAAGTTACCATCTAAGGGTAATTCCAAGTTTTGAAATAGTTCTCCAATTAAGGCATTCATTAAGCTCCATTACGAAAAATATGTCTCGATATCGATCATATTTATAGCTTAGATATTTCATTGATGCAGTTGAAATGAAACAATCGATCGCGTCTGTCGCTCATTGTAGAGACTGCGAGTGTAGGTAGGCTCATCGCGAATCAATAAGATTGAATTTCTTCATTCGTTCTTTTGCCGCATGAACGAGCATTTGGCTTTATGCGTTCTGACTTCATTCAGACTACTCTGTTCTTTCGAATCCACTCTGTATACAGCTTATCGTGAGTTACGAGTACCCTTCACGACTCCCAAAGTATCTACATAATCCAATATATGTTGATGTCGAGCTGGCTGGGGGTCGAAGGTCCACGCCGCGCCATTTGTTAGACCGCTCTCTGTCCTAACTGGCCCGAACCCCTATTTTTATTATGCCTATGGGGAAATCTAGTCCTCATGATTTCGCCTACGAGGCAGGCTTGCCATCTGGCAAGTGATGCCGGCTTCGCAGGTAATCCGGTAAACATCAGCGGTTGAGCTCCAATTAGCGTCTGTTTACCTTTGCGTCTCCTTTTGTTCGTCGCAAACGGCCTTCTTTCTTCTTCTGCCTGCACATTTTCAATTAAAACTCGCGAACAACTGTTTGATCGGTAGCGTGCAAGTCCGGTCGATGATTACTTTCATAGGATGCGAGCAATTGAATCAGGTGGAAATGTAAATCCCGAAAGAATAAAGATTCTCTAGAGAGAAATATCGTTCTTCACCGAAACCCGATAAGAAGCGATTAAAAATATCTATCGTTGGAAATATAATTTGTCGGGACGAATTCGATCTTATGCGTATTGAGGTCAGCATGGAAATCTTACGTAAAACGTAAACGCTAATAATGGAAAGTATTAAGGAACTGACGCTATTATTCGAAACTTCTGTTGCATCTTCTTCAAATTTTCACCTCTCCTTTTCAGCGCTCCTTTCTTACGTTTAATTAAAACTCATGAAGAATCGTTTGCCGGTACAATGAATGTCTATTTTAGGCTCTTTCATTCATCACGAAATAGAAAGTCAGCAAATTTCAAAGAAAAGTTCTCTCGTTGATAAAAGCACGGCGAGCTCGAGAGTAAAGAAATATGTCTAATGGTTAAACAGCTTTCTTTTTTAAGGATACTGTTAGTTGGGAATATTTTACGAAGTCAGTTTAAGTGGTCGTAAGGCCGAGCGACTCGTAAAAGCTCGTAAAAGCAGCATATAGCATATTAAGAATATGGCACAATTATTTTCAAATTCTCCACGCGCGCTTCCTACTTCACACCTGCTGCACCGCGCTTTGTTTCCTCCTTAAATGTTTCTCAACGACGTACGAGGATCAATTGTTAACGCTTGCATTCTGCCTTGCATGCGCCGCGCCGCCGCGCCGTGAGTTTCAGGCAAGAAAGGAATTTGAATGTAAATCCTCTGGTCGCTCTGGTTGCATGTTTTCCTAGGGTAAACTGATGGGACATGCAACGTCGAATGCAAATGACGTCGGCAGTCATTGCAGATTGCCACGGAAATATATACGGTATAAAGTAAGAGCAAAAAATTGAGGGAGAAAGAAAAATAACGACGACATACGAACGTTGAAGCTCATGCACGATTATAATAAATTGCTCTGATCGGCGTGTAGATAAGAGCGAGGGGAACGATCGTCAGAATTGTAACCTTTAAGCTCGTCGAGCCTTCCGAGAAGCGTTTCGTCGTGATGTAATACTCGGGCGCAAAATGGCAAACAAAAGGAGGTCGTCTTTTAAGAGCGTCAAGATACGCCTCGCTGTCTTATACTAAAGTCCAATTTACCCTATCGCGATTACTGTCTTTGCACAGTTAAATGAGAAACAAAGATAAATGTGTGCCTCGCCCTCCCTCCAAGCTATTCAATGACAATTACATGTAAAAATAATAGCTATGGAAATAGAAAATTCTTTTAACAATATCGATTCTTATTGAACCGTTAAATTTCAAACCGAATGAGACATAATGTCACAACGGTCTAAGCTGGATCACGGGTGCTTCTAAATAATTGTGTGAATTTGTATACTATACGTACGTAATTCTTCGACTGCGCGTCGAAATTTTTTCAGGCAACTCCTGAAACGCAACACTAATAAACTATCACAGTAATATCACGAGTTCAATTGACTAACAATTTAACGATTATTGATGCTGATTACGCATCTTGTATCGATCTTAATAATGTTAAATAATTTATTAAAAACTGTAAATAATTAATTTTTTATTGCGAAAAATATTACCTCAGCCGGGACTCGAACCCGGATCTCTGGCATTCCGTGTGAGAAAATTCTTCAAATTATAGGAATAGAAGAATTTCTAATTTATGATTATCTTACGAAACAAACACATTCGAGGTATTTAATCACGTCGAAAGTATGCATCTATGGGAAAACAATACTTTTATTGTTCACACACCCTGGGACAAAATAAAGTGTCATAGATCGAACGAGATCGGAGCGCGTAGATGGTCGCTTGCGATCGAGTAATTCGAGGAACGAAACCTCAAAGCAATCCCGCGTCATCGGAAAGTCCGGTCGATGTTTCAGGGCAATTCCGTGGCTGGTAACGGCTTATCACCGGGTGGCACGGCAGCCAACAGCTCCCAACACGAGGGCCGGCCTCTTCCTATAGAAGCTTCCAGGAGGGTTCACCTCCTCTTTCTTCGCCATCGATCTTTCCTCGCCGCCCTCCCAATCTCCATCCCCACTTGGTCTACCTCCTCGATCTCCCTCCAAGTTGGCTGCTTGAATTCCTCGTGCCATGGACGATCGATAATGGATCCGACCTTAGCTTTCCAGTTCATTCTATACGCATCATTTGACACCCGGCAGACGTAAGAAGCGAGGAACCACGAGGCTGCTGGCGGCAAATCGAAGGTAATGTGAGAAAGCGAGAGATGGGATTCAATAGATAGGAATCACTGCCATTGTCGAGACGGTATATGACACGACGGAATCGTGGAAAATGAGACGATTCTGAGGGCGAGAAAGAAAAATTATATCGAGAGTCGAATCCCATAAGATCCGCCGCCGCCGCGCCAGGGAGAAGTGAACCGGCGGCGGCGCCATGCGCGTTTCTTTTTTTCCCTTTTGCGCTTTCTTTTCTGAAGGGTCAAGCTCATCCCTTTCGTTCCTTGAACGGTGGCGGTCATGATGCGTCCTGACAGCGGTCAAATCCTCGCGAAAATACCTTCGTTCATACTCATTTCCTGTTTTCCGTTCGCTCCGCTCATCGCCTCGCCACCGCACTGTAATCCTATCCATACAAGTCCAAGGCTGTTGATAGCCCTGCGGGCTTCTCTCTCCCGCAAGATGCTCTCAGCCTAGCATTGTCGATCGTTTCTGCAACTCCCCGTGGCCCTTCATCACTTTCCACGACCCTAAGATGCTCGATTTATAAGAGATCCTTCTCAAAGCGCGCGCGATTTTTCCAGCCGGCCGGGGATAAATTCCTTGATCTCGCGTTCTCGCTTTTAGATGGAACCACTTTCACGATCGCTCTTTGCTATTGTTCGCGCGTAAGCGACCGCGCCATAATGCGTTCCGCAAGAAATGAGAAATGTACGTTGTTATACAGGTATTGTCGTGAGCGAAGAAAAAGTAACTGCGAATTTTGAAATGTTAAACTGATTTTATTGGATAATCAGTTTAATGTACTTATATAGGATAGCCATTTATCCATATATTATATTTATCCCAAAATTCTTTGACTTCTCCTCATACGTACAACTAGAGAAGTAATACTCGATAATTCAAGCTTAATGGAATTAATGATAATTTAAAGTTAATATTATATTGTTAAAATTTGAAGACACGAAGTTGAAATAAACGTTATTTGTATATATGATCTTAGAAAATATAAGAACTTCGATGCAAGAAAATTTTCAAATATTTCCTTTAAATTTAACTGAACCGCATGCCGTTACGGACTGCTATTCTTCAACTTGATCCTGTCTCAGTAACAGGCCGTGTCCCCAGTTACGCTGGTTGGCGGAAGCAATTCCTTCCTTCTTTCTTTTTCGCTAACAAGCCCAGAAACGGATGTAGGCGGTGGAAGTACGGCAGTGGATCCGCGGAACGTGCAGCGAGTTTTCGAGATGGCCGAGGCGAGATTATAATTATGCAAATGCCTTGTTGCGGGGAAGAAGAGAGCAAGCAACAGATGTCTGGAACGGCTCCTCCTGGAAAGAACATCTCCAACACGGTACTATTCGTGCTGTTCCGAGCGTCGGTGATAGAATATAAGGTGGGGTCTGAAATGAAGCATGGCCCAGGGACGTCTTGTATTTCCAGCCATGGCTTTCAGCATCGTATACCGAAGAGGTTGCTGAATTCTTTCATTCTCTTGCCGCCGACAGGTGCCACAGATTGCGCATCGCAACCAACCGCAAACACACCTGTGTTTCTTTTTATGAAATCCGACGAAAGAGACGCTAAGAATTGCTTCTCGTAAAGTTTCCTTCTCCGTCGCCGCCAAATCGGAATCCCTGTTTGGAAACAACTGGTATCAAACACCTTTTCCAGGCATTGGTTTGGTTTGATTTAAAAAAAAAAAAAAATTGTATACCAACTATAATACGGTGGTTTTAATGGTCTGTAGAGATTCGAAGATTTTGTCTTTAGGTAATCTTTTTTATTCTATTTTCATTGCAGTCTCAACTATTGATTTTTGGAAATGTTCCTCTTGAGATTTACAGTGTACATTATTTCATGAAGAAACGCTACATCGTGTCGTACGTATATAACTACATTTAATCTCTGTTGTAAACACGGAAGTTACTGGGTACACAAGTACGGGGCCTAATTGGAAGTTACGAGCATTGCCACAAGGCTGCATGAAGCCATTCATGGCATTTCTGGTCGTCTCGCTTATATATATAAATCATTCTACCCCTCATGATCCTACGTGTAATATAGAAGACAGGTCTCCCTCGATCGCGTGTACCCAGCGTTACGTCCTCTTCTCCTTTCCTCGATTCCCCCCGCGTTACCGATCTTCCTCTTCTTTCGCTAGATTTGTGCGAACGAGCTCTTTTCTTACACGGAAGCCAGATGGAGGAAGAGGTTCTTATTGTGCACCGTGGAGTTCGACGAAGAATTCTTATTACAGGGTGACTCTCTCCGCGCCAGAAGAAATCTCATTACCTCGTGCGAGGATAGAATTGCGTTGACGAAAAGTTCGAAAGGAGGTGTTAAGGCTCGCGCGCAAAGAGAAAATCGAACAAGACCATCCGAATGGACTACTTGCGCAGAGACGAGGAAGAAAAAAAGCGAAACTCAATTTTCATGGATAATAAAAAAAAATAACATTAGGCGGGAAGACAGAGAATGGAGAAGAATCAAGTTTCGACTCGGTGAAGCAATTCGTCTTTCGCGACTCGTTTGCTTCAATTTAATCTGGGTCTGAGTAGAAATATTATTGCTTAAATTGATTCTCTGGTGATAAATTGCGCTGTAAATCTTCGTTCGTGATTATAACTAATTTTATATGACGTTAATAATGATTGGATCATATAAAAATGAGAAAAAAAAATACTGCAAACAAATTTTTACCTCAGTAGCTTGCAATAATTTTCAATGACGCATCACAAAGTAACAAATGGTAATGATCATCACGTACAACCTACGCGGAAAATTGATATCATGTAAAATTAACGACGCTTCTTTTCAGATATCCTATGTAAAGGAGATACTGCTGCTGTCTTGATAGTCATTTATCACTATTCTCACGGTTCACATCTCGTATCTTGTCATAGTCTTGTCATTTATTATTCCGTATAAGAGAGGAGAGAGGATCGTATAGAAATATATTAATCTTGTAACATATACATTTTGGAAATTTGAGACACTAAGCAAGCAAATCACTGCGCATCATATTTTACATTTGTTTTGGAAAAAAAAACTTGCATATAGTAACACAAATCTCGGTATTAATAAATGTGGTCTTAATAAATTCACAGCATTAAGTACATTGAAGAAGAAGTATAATAGAAGAAATCATTTGGATGAATCGGATTAAAAAGGGATGCAGCTGAACAGATCTGGCATAATTACCATGACGAAACACGTTCGGGTCTCACCTCGCAGAGCTGAAACGACCCATTAAACGATCAACGAGGCATTGATTTACGTTTCCTGTTTCTCTTGCCTTCTCTTGATTATAACGGATAAAGAATGAGTCGTAAATCAAGCTTAACTCACATAAAAATCTAGCGAACAAATTTATACCTATGTATGCATTTTGCGAACGACGGTAACATTTGTAAAGCACAGAAATAAATTTATACACGAAGTGCGAGTAAAAGTAGAAAGAAACTCAAATACAATAAAAATGGGATATTATCAGAAAGTACAATATATATAGTCAATCAAATATAATATTAAAATAAAATATTATGTGTAGTAAGACACCTTCAAATCAAAGATTAAATCGAGCGTAACGGAGATGAATTTCGCTTTGCTATTCGTTGCATCTCTCATATGATAAGCGCAGGTCAAATCGCGGTCGTCTTAGCTGCTGCAAATGTAGCACTTTTGCCTTGATTAATCTCTCGTAACTGGTACATGGAACATATGTCTTCGGATAGACTCGTAGTTGTAGATAATACGTTATGCGAGAGTATTATCTCTAGAGCGAGAAACGTGGCGGTGCACTACTTGCGTCAGGCGGGGATTGCGAGACGGTGGAGGAAGAGCACGATGAGATACGGAAACGCGGTGGGTCCGATAGTGAAGAGAGAGAGGGAGGGAGAAGAAGCGTGAGAGAGAACTCGGGCCGAAACTTGGATGTAATTACTCCCGTCTACCGTGTAAACTCTCGTCTTGTCATAGCTATCTGCCCTGCTGGATTCAGCTGCGCTAACGGTCCTGAAATTACTCTTGCTTCCTTCTACGGGCTAATCAGGCGCGAGTTTCGTCTATGTAAAGTAAAAATTGCCTTAGCGATGGAATCAAAAGTCAACTAACGGTGCCGCTCGTAACATATTCCCGATGAATATGTACCTACACGATGAGAATTTTTCCTAAATCCACAAAATGTATTGTTCCGATTGTTTACATTCTAAGCAAAATATTGATTGAAGTTGTTCATGCGGAGAAGTAGTTATATCATAGCAAGTGAAAGTACACTTTTGAATTAATCAGTTTACTCAGACTATACTCTTCCTCTCGTCGATAAGGTAAACATGATAATGAGTTTGTCGTTCATCGCGTTCCGGAGCCCACGCGACCGCCTACAATTTTCTCAACACAACCATCGATATTTCCGTGTTGAAAGGAAGGCATATACGTTCGCTGTGCAGATTGAATTACACGGATGTAGATTTCGGCCGATCGGCGCTTACAATGTGATGTCATCAATCAAGTCGCTCAGGTAGCGCAGGTGTATAAACGCGTGGCATGGTTTTGGATTGATCGATGAACCACTGTGCATGAAGACAGAGAAAGAGATATTGAGAGAGAGAAAGGCTTGTGTATTCTCGGAACGTCCTCTATATTTTAACAGCCGTAACGATTGTCGTCTCAACGGTACGTTAAAACGCGTCCGTCGACGCGCTTCGGCAAAAGAGCATTAATTACGAAGCAATGTGTGTGTTATATGTGTGGAATTGACCGTGAATAATTCGCGTCGAAATACGTAATACGCTAGAATACCATTATGACGGATGCCATTCACAAAAGATACTATACCGAGAATATAATCCGATTAGTAGACGAATTGTAATCTACATTAACGGCATGCTTTTTTAATGGACCGCGATTCGTTATCTATGTAGCGATCGATGTCTAATGAATGTAACTTATGATCGATTTAAAAGAATTATATAGATTATGATGAATTTATATTCAAACTAGTGAAAACTGAAAAATCTTATTACATGTCAGTATCTTAACAATATTTTTAATTTCTTCTTCATTCAAATATTATACATGCCTTACCTACGTAATATTATAATATCTATAGTACATTATTCCTTTTAAAGCGATCGTTTCTAGAAAATAATTATGATCTTAAAATAAATTGCAGAGAAGTCTTAAAAAGGTAGAACATTAATCGGTTCGGGGAAAATACTGAGTAAATCAAAGAATATTGGCCAATATTGAAAAATTGCCAAAATTGCGGGGAAATGGATAACATGAATAAGCACGGTAAACGAAGAAATGGTCGAAGATATAATGGCCCTTGAGTACTATGGGGCGGAATTAATGCCTTCTAGAGCCGATGAATTCGAGGTACGACGTCTGGTTAATATTTCACGAGGAATTTGACTACCTCAAAAGCACATAAAATTACACTATATATACACACACACACACACATTTAATATATATTTAACTTTTAACCGACTAACTAATTTCATATATTTTACATATTAAATTTAGATTCTGTTATGTATATACATTTTTGCCCTATTTAATTTTAATAATAAATTATTTAATTTCTTTTTTCTTTTACTAATACTAATAATAACTAATACTATAATATGTAATTTATACTACAAGGATACAACATATTATGCATTTAAAATACCATTAATCAAACTAATCTTAGAATTATACAAATTCGCGTATTCTCTTGACGTGTCCACCAAAATCATGTAGAGCGAAGGGACTCCTTCCTTGCCAAAGTTTCGTTGGCTTGCGTGGTGATGTCATTTATTTCCCCGGAGTACGTATTCCGCTCTTAACGAGATTATTGTCACCACGATGCGAATGTGCCAAGCGATGCGTATCGATATACCCAATCGTCAGCCCGAAGCACGAATGCATGTACGCGGTTGTCTGGTACTCACTCCTTCCACATATTTCGACAGGCCTAACGAGACATTCTCGTGTTCTCTGTAGATACAGTAATGATGCGCGGCTACGCACAATGACGACACACTCTATGTGTAGAACTAAAATACCGTTGGTTGGCCAGCGTCGTTTCCTTATCGATATATCGAGATATCTCAGACGACGCGAAGATATTTTACAACTCAAATAATAAGCAGCTAGAAAGATTTATTATACGTATTCCGAAATACATTATTTTCGATATTAAATGTTAAAAGCTAGAAACAATAGGAAAAAGTGAAAAATACCCCATGGACCTATAGATATAATACTATTGTAATATTAGAGTAATAATAATCTCTCATTTCTCGTAACTCTCTATATAGCGATAATTAATCTATATGCTTAGTGGTATACTATATGGTATAATATGTAAATACCATTATATGTTTTTGATGATTTTGACGAAGGAGAGAGGGGGGGGGGGGG